>NC_069509.1:72457065-72729565 GCF_027579735.1 Bombina bombina
GTGTCAGAAGTTCTTGCCTGCGCTTCTGTTTCCTGATTGATGACGATGTCGAAGTTTACCCTGAGCCTTTTGATTTTTCTCAGCCTGCAGTTTGGCCCATATGGCGTCAGCGGTTTCAGCGCTTCAGGATTGCTTCCAAACTAAACAAGGAGAGTGGTGATGTACAAGTTAATTCTCTTTTATACTCTATGGGGAAAGATGTGGAGCCAGCGTTTAATGCCTTTACTTTCCAAGAAGGGGAAGAATTTGACTTTGAAATAGTTATGAATAAACTCAGTGCCCACTTTGTGCCCAAAAGAAATGTGATTCGTGAGAGGGCTTGTTTTCACAAACGTGCTCAGCGTGTGGGAGAATCCGTGGAGTCATTTGTGCGCAGCCTGCATGAACTAGCTGAATTCTGTGAGTTTGGTGTTGCTAAAGAGGAGCAAATCAGAGACAGAATAGTCATAGGAATTGCAGATGCTGAAGTCTCACTGAAGCTACAGTTAGAGTCTGATTTAATATTAGATGGGGCTATTAGGATGGCCCGCCAGAGTGAACTGGTTAAAAAGCAAAGTGCTGATCTGAGGTCTGAGTATTATGGGTGAAGTGCAGCAGTTCAGGAGAGCTGCTAGTGAAAGGCACAGTGTGAGCGGTAGACCAAGGGCAACAGATAGGTCCAGAAGCGGATGGGCGCAGCATGCCCGATGCACACGGTGCAACCGTGCCCATGATCAGAGTGTTATATGCCCTGCTAAAGACAAAAGATGTAGAAAATGTAACAGAATGGGCCATTTTGAAGTGGTGTGTAAAAGTGAATATATTAAGGAGATGCAGGTGGATAGCGACCAGGAGGGTCAATAAGTGTCCTTTGTAGGGTCTGTTGTTGAACGGCCGGGTTCAGAAGAAGATTGGAGGGTTACTCTTACTGTAATGGGAGCCAAAGTTGCCTTTAAGATTGACACAGGAGCAGACATCACTGTTATGTCCCTTGCAGCATTTATAAAACTGCCTCGACAGCCCCAGCTGGCGAAAGTTACAACAAAAGTCCATAGTCCTGGTGGCCGCATTGATTGTGCGGGGAAATTTCTTGCCAGCTGCGAGTACAAGCAAAGGAAATTCACTATGTGGGTGCATGTGATTAGAGGTCAGTGTGTTAACAATTTATTGAGCAGAAAAGCAGTATGTGGTTTGGGCCTAGTAGCCAGAGTGAATGAGATCTCAGAAGATATGTTTGGGGAATTGGGCCTACTGAATTGCAACCCAGTCCGTATATCAATTAAAGGTGATGCAGTCCATACAGCATTACCACTCTCCGTAGAATTCCGTTCCCGCTCATGCCTCAAGTGGAGAAGGAGCTTCTGCGTATGAAGAATATGGGGGTTATTGAAGAGGTTATTGAAGCAACTGACTGGTGTGCCCCCATTGTGCCTGTTGCGAAGAAAAACGGGAAGGTACGCATCTGCGTAGACTTGAAAAGGCTGAATGAGGCGGTGAAGAGAGAGATATGTGCTGCCGACACTTGAAGACATAGCTCAGAAATTGACTGGGGCGAAGTTCTTCTCTACATTGGATGCTTCTAGTGGCTTCTGGCAGATACCTCTAGATCCAAAGTGCCACAAACTGACTACCTTCATTACACCGGTAGGTCAGTTTTGCTTCTGCAGACTCCCCTTCGGGATATCCTCTGCTCCTGAAATCTTTCAAAGAGAAATTAGTTCTCTCCTAAGAGACCACTTGGGCACGGAAGTCGTCATGGATGACATCTTAGTGTATGGGTCTACATTGGAGGAACATGATCAGCGATTGAGCTGTGTGCTGCAGACTATTAGAGAGTCCGGGCTGAAGCTAAATAAAGAAAAATGCCATTTTAGGAAAGCTGAGTTATGTTACTTTGGGCATATCATCAATGGGATGGCATCAAGCCAGACCCCGAGAAAATTTGTGCTATTGAACAGATGAAAAGTCCTTCTGATGTACATGAGCTGATACAAATATTGGGCCTTGTAAATTATGTGGGCAGGTTCCTTCCAGATTTATCCACAATACTACACCCTATTACAGAGTTGCTAAAGAAAGATGTTGCCTGGGTCTGGGGACCTTCACAGGAAGAATCTTTTATGCAGGTCAAGTCCCTGCTGGGGTCTGCCCCAGTGTTGGGGTTCTACGACCCTTCCAAAAAGACTGTGGTTAGTGCTGATGCGAGCAGTAATGGGTTAGGGGCCGCCCTCCTGCAGTTGAATGAGAACAAACTACAGCCCATCGCCTACTGTTTCCGTACACTGACGGCTGCTGAGTCAAAATATGCCCAATTTGAGAAAGAGTGTCTGGCTGCAGTTTGGGTCTGTGAGCACTTTCAGCGTTACCTAGTGGGTTTAGAGAAATTTAGTCTGGAGACTGACCATAAACCGCTAGTTTCTCTAATCAACACCTATGATATTGATAAAACACCCCTAAGATGCCAGAGACTTCTAATGAGGCTGCTCAGGTTCAACGTCCAGGCAGTGCACTTTCCAGGCTCCCGCTGGCTGCTGCTGAAGAATCTTCAACAGAATCAGATGTGAAGTTGTATGTAGATTCAGTTCTGGCCTCCAAATCCATTTCTTCAGGGAAGCTAGAACAAATAAAGAAAGATACATATTTAGATACAGACCTTCAAGAAGGCCTACTAAGAGAAGGGAGCCCTTGATTTCTACTCCTCTGCCTGCAGGCCTGTGGCAGAAGATAGCTGCTGACTTGTGCGAACTGCACAGGAAAAAGTACCTAGTCGTGATTGACTATTATTCCAGGTATTTGGAGATTGCACCCTTGAATTAAATCACAAGTCAAGCCGTTATCACTTGTCTCAAGAGTTTGTTCACCCGGTGGGGCATACCAATGGAGTTGGTGAGTGATAACGGAAAGCAGAGAATACGATTTTGTACACTCCACGTCAAGTCCATATTACCCGCAGGCCAATGGAATGGCTGAAAGGGCAGTTCAAACAACAAAGTTCATTTTGAAGCAATCTGAGCCGTACCTAGCCCTCTTGTCCTATAGGGCGACTCCCATTTAAGCCACAGGTTTTACTCTGGCACAGCTGATGCTAGGATGCCAGATTCGCACCACCTTACCCTCTGTGGCTGTCTTCCAGCCAACTAGCTCTATTCCTCGGGATGAAGTCCTTAGGAGGGATGAAGAGGCAAAAAGGGGCTATTGATTCTTCTACGACAGGAGATATTCTGTGAGGCTCTTGCAGAAGCTGAATGCGGGGCAAAGTGTCAGAATTAAACTGGATGATGAGAAGAAATGGAAGACGCCTGCTACGATAATTGGACGCTCTCCAGAACCAAGGTCTTATGTAGTCCTTACTGATGGAGGGACAGTTACACTTCGAAATCGAAAACATCTGCAGCCTGTACCTGAGAGTTTGGAACTGGATGCCCCAGTACCACCGCCGCCAATCGGAATTCGAGGGACGCCATCTTGGATGACATCATTTAAAGGAACCTTCATTCGTTGTTGGTCGTCGGGAAGAAGAGGATGCTCCGCGTCGGATGTCTTGAAGATGGACCCGCTTCGCGCCGGATGGATGAAGATAGAAGATACCGCTTGGATCAAGACTTCTGCTGGATGGAGGACCTCTTCTGCCCCGATCGGATGAAGACTTCTGCCGCTCCGGATGTCCACTTCTGGCCCATCAGTGCCCAGCTGGGTGAACACGGCTCCAGGTAGGGTGATCTTCAATGGTTTAGTGTTAGGTTTTTTTAAGGGGGGATCGGGTGGGTTTTAGAGTAGGGGTGTGTGGGTGGTGGGTTGTAATGTTGGGGGGGCTATTATATTTGTTTTTTTTACAGGTAAAAGAGCTGATTACTTTGGGGCAATGCCCCGCAAAAAGCCCTTTTAAGGGCTGGTAAAAGAGCTGATTACTTTTGTAATTTAGTATAGGGTAGGGAATTTTATTATTTTGGGTGGGCTTTTTTATTTTATTAGTGGGCTTAGAGTAGGTGTAATTAGATTACAATTCTTGTAATATTTTTTTATTTTTTGTAATTTAGTGTTTGTTTGTTTTTTTGTAATATAGTTTAGTTTATTTAATTGTATTTTAGTTTAGATCATTGTAGTTAATTTTTTTAATTATTTCATTGATAGTGTAGGTGTATTTGTAACTTAGGTTAGGATTTATTTTACAGGTAATTTTGTAATTATGTTAACTAGGTAGCTATTAAATAGTTATTAACTATTTAATAGCTATTGTACCTAGTTAAAATAAATATAAAGTTGCCTGTAAAATAAATATAAATCCTAAAATAGCTACAATGTAACTATTAGTTATATTGTAGCTATATTATGGTTTATTTTATAGGTAAGTATTTAGTTTTAAATAGGAATAATTTATTTAATTATAGTAAATTTATTTCGTTTTATTTAAATTATATTTAACTTAGGGGATGTTAGGGTTAGACTTAGGTTTAGGGGTTAATAACTTTATTATAGTAGCAGCGACGTTGGGGTCGGCAGATTAGGGGTTAATAATTGTAGGTAGGTGGCGGCGACGTTGGGTGGGGCAGATTAGGGGTTAATACAACTTATTATAGTGTTTGCGAGGCGGGATTGTGGCAGTTTAGGTTTTAATACCTTTATTATAGTGGCGGCGATGTCCGGTCGGCAGATTAGGGGTTAATAAATGTAGGTAGGGGGCGGCGACGTTGGGGGCGGCAGATTAGGGGTTAATAAATATAATATAGGTGTCGGCGATGTTAGGGACAGCAGATTAGGGATTCATAGGGATAATGTAGGTTGCGGCGGTGTCCGGAGCGGCAGATTAGGGGTTAATAGTATAATGCAAGTGTCAGCAAAAGCGGGGGCAGCAGATTAGGGGTTAATAAGTGTAAGATTAGGGGTGTTTAGACTGGGGGTTTATGTTAGGGTGTTAGTAGACTTAGAAAATGTTTCCCCATAGGAAACAACGGGGCTGCGTTAGGAGCTGAACGCTGCTTTTTTGCAGGTGTTAGGATTTTTTCAGCCAGCTCAGCCCCATTGTATCCTATGGGGAAATCGTGCACGAGCACGTTTTTACAGCTTACTGCTACCGCTAACTTTTCTGATGCTAACGCAGCCATTCAGAAAACTCTTAATACCAACATTGGCTTAAGGGAGAGCTGGAAAAAAAAGGCTCGTTAGCACCGCAAGTCTTTACCGACAAAACACTACGCTATCATTAAAATAATTACATAAATTAACTACAATTAAATAAAACTAATTACAATTAAATAAAATTAACTAAAGTACAAAAACAAACAAACACTAAATTACAGAAAATAAAAAAATACAAGAATTTTAAACTAATTACACCTAATCTAAGCCCCCTAATAAAATAAAAAAGCCCCCCAAAATAATAAAATTCCCTACCCTAAACTAAATTACAAATAGCCCTTAAAAGGGCCTTTTGCGGGCATTGCCCCAAAGTAATCAGCTCTTTTACCTGGAAAAAAAGAAATACAACCCCCCCAAACAATAAAACCCACCACCCACACACCCAACCCTACTCTAAAACCCACCCAAACCCCCCTTAAAAAAACCTAACACTACCCCCTGAAGATCACCCTCCCTTGAGACGTCTTCACCCAGCCGGGCACAAGTGGACCTCCAGACCGGCAGAAGTCTTCATCCTATCCGGGCAGAAGAGGACATCCAGACCGGCAGAAGGCTTCATCCAGGCGGCATCATCTATCTTCTTCCATCCGGAGCAGAGCGGGTCCATCTTCAATCCAGCCGGCGCGGAGCCATCCTCTTCCATCGACGTCCTAACACTGAATGAAGGTTCCTTTAAATGACGTCATCCAAGATGGCGTCCCTTGAATTCCGATTGGTTGATAGGATTCTATCAGCCAAACGGAATTAATGTAGGAAAAATCCTATTGTCTGATGCAATCAGCCAATAGGATTGAGCTCACATTCCATTGACTGATTGGAACAGCCAATAGAATGCGAGCTCAATCCTATTGGCTAATTGGATCAGCCAATTGGATTGAACTTCAAAAGTAGTCAGATTGTGCCGAACTTGCGTTCGGAACATCTGGAGTGACGTAACCATCGATCTGTGTTGGACTGAGTCCACCGGATCGTATGTACGTTACGTCACTATATTCTACTTTTGCCGGCCTGTAGGGCTTGATAATTATGGCGAATCAGGCTCGCAACAAATACCCTGCGGAATTCCAGCGTATTTGTGGTTGACAGCTTGATAAATAGAGGCCATTATTTCCAAGATTCAAATTTTTCTGAGCGCTAACACCACAAAGCAAATAATTCACTCCCTTGGTATTTCCCGACTTGACTACTGCAATAACCTCTCCCTCCTTCAATCTATCCTAAATACCTCTGCCAGGCTGATCCACCTTTCCTGTCGCTCTGTATCTACTGCACCTCTCTGCGAGTCCCTTCATTGGCTCCCCATTCACAGCAAAATTAAATTAAAAATTCTTACCCTTGCATACAAAGTGTTCACCAATGCCGCTCCCCTCTATCTATCCTCTCTAATCAACAAGTATACTCCAGCCAGCCCACTAAGAACCAACAATGACCTGCTCCTTGCATCTGCGACTATCACCTCTTCTCGTTCTAGACTGCAGAACTTCTGTCGTGCAGCACCTACCCACTGGAACACTCTCCCCGGTGCTGTCAGGCTTTGCCCTAATCTTTCTTCCTTTAAATGCTCCCTGAAGACTTTTCTGTTCAGAGAAGCCTACCACCCAACTCAATAATAAATAAATTTCACTCACCTAACAATATTTCCCTCATTTAACTCTGCATTAACATATTTCTCAATCTTGCAATCCTCACCTCCTGTTTCTCAACCTCCTACCCTTCTAGATTGTAAGTTCCCACCGGAATAGAGCCCTCAATTCCTTCTGTATGTGTTTGTAAATTTTGTCCTGTCTCCTACAAGTGTTTTTTATCATTGTTTTATCGAAATGAATTGTATCCATGGACAGTGCTGCGGAATATGTAGGCGCTTTATAAATAAAGTATAATAATAATAAAATACCAGGAGTGGCCTCATTAACATAAGGAGGATATCTAGGAATTAAAGTGTAAATAAAATGAGGTACATAGTACTATACAGAAAAATGATATTTTGTATATGCACTCTTTCTTGATTTCTTATATGCATTCTATTGATCGTGTATTGACTATTTTGACCTCAATAAAAATATTAATAAAGAAATACTATATAAAATAAAGATGCTAAATGTTACCTGCTCTGTCCATGGATAAAGAAATAAAATGTCATCATCAATATGTATCAATATTTATGAAAGATACATAGTACAAGACTGTCTGCAAATAATACTGACATATCCTATGCATTTTTTATCATTTCTTTCATGCAAGGTTAGAAAGAGACTTGTCTGTAGCATATTTTGTCCAATCTCTGCTACCTTGGCTGTTTTACAGTTTTGTAGAACTACACCCACACTCATTTCCTTTTGACTGAGATATCTGCCATGTTCTTCTTGCTTTGGAACAGTTTTGCAATATAAATGTGACTTTTTACATCATTGTATTTATTCATATTGCTATATTTGATCTTATTCTTTGACTGTCTTACTTTGGAGTTTTCTCATTACTTTGCATTTCTATATAAAAATTATATTTATCTCATTCTTTTATTCTTGTCAGGCAGTTGATAATGAAAAAAAAATCATATTTTTTATTTATAATTTTGGTATTTTAGCTCAACATATCACTGACAGTTTTAACTTTAAAAAAAAAACAAAACAAATCAACTTTAACTTTTTAAATCTTAAATCCAGTGTCAGTTCCAGAACACATGCTGGTCTCTATGTATGGGTGAAGAAGCTTGGAACACAGTCAGGGAGGTCTGTGGGATCGGTTTAGGCAGAGTTAATTGTATTCCATAGGCAGTGTTGTGGGGAAGATTAGGTGGTTCACTGTGTGGCTAGGTGCTCTGGGGTGTGTGGTTACGTGCTCTGCAGGTGTAGTTAGGTGCTCTGGGGTGTGTGGATAGGTGTTCTGTGGGTGCAGTTAGGTGCTCTGGGGTGTGTGGTTAGGTGCTCTGGGGTGTGGTTAGGTGCTCTTGGGGTGTGGTTAGGTGCTCTTGGGGTGTGGTTAGGTGCTCTGGGGTGTGTGGTTACGTGCTCTGCGGGTGTAGTTAGGTGCTCTGGGGTGTGTGGTTAGGTGTTCTGTGGGTGTAGTTAGGTGCTCTGGGGTGTGTGGTTAGATGATCTGGGGTGTGGTTAGGTGCTCTTGAGGTGTGGTTAGGTGCTCTGGGGTGTGTGATTAGGTGCTCTGCGGGAATAGTTAGGTGCTCTGGGGTGTGTGATTAGGTGCTCTGGGGTGTGGTTAGGTGCTCTGGGGTGTGGTTAGTTGCTCTGGGGTGTGTGATTAGGTGCTCTGGGGGTGTGGTTAGGTTTTCTGGGGATGTGGAAATATACTCTGGTGTGTGTGCTTAGGTACTTTTGGGGTGTGGTTAGGTGCTCTAGGGTGTGTGGTTAGGTACTCTGGGGGTGTGGTTAGGTACTCTGGGGTCTGTGGTTAGGTGCTCTGGGGGTGTGGCTAGGTGATCTGTAGGTGTGTCTGGGTTCTCTGGGGTGTGTGGTTAGGTGCTCTGTAGGTGTGGCTAGGTGCTCTGGGGTGTGGCTAGGTTCTCTGGGGTGTGTGGTTCTGTGCTCTGGTTTGTGGCTAGGTTCTCTGGGGTGTGTGGTTTGGTGCTCTGGGGTGTGGCTAGGTACTCTGGGATGTGTGGCTAGGTGCTCTGGGGTGCGGCTAGGTTCTCTGGGGTGTGTGGGAAGGTGCTCTGGGGTGTGGCTAGGTTCTCTGGGGTGTGTGGTTAGGTGCTCTGATGTGTGGCTAGGTTTTCTGGGATGTGTTAGGTGTTCTAGGGGTGTAGCTAGATACTCTGGGGTCTGTGGTTAGGTGCTCTGGGGGTGTGGCTAGGTGATCTGTAGGTGTGTCTAGGTTCTCTGGGGTGTGTGGTTAGGTGCTCTGTAGGTGTGGCTAGGTGCTCTGGGGTGTGGCTAGGTTCTCTGGGGTGTGTGGTTCTGTGCTCTGGTTTGTGGCTAGGTTCTCTGGGGTGTGTGGTTTGGTGCTCTGGGGTGTGGCTAGGTACTCTGGGATGTGTGGCTAGGTGCTCTGGGGTGCGGCTAGGTTCTCTGGGGTGTGTGGGAAGGTGCTCTGGGGTGTGGCTAGGTTCTCTGGGGTGTGTGGTTAGGTGCTCTGATGTGTGGCTAGGTTTTCTGGGATGTGTTAGGTGTTCTAGGGGTGTAGCTAGATACTCTGGAAAGTGTGGTTAGGCATAAAAGAACAACTTTACTCCTCTTCTGCCCAACCAGTTCAACAAGAGTGCAAACTATCAACCTATCTATTGGGTTTTTGTAAAGCGTGGCAGCTAACCCATAAGGGTCTGAAGGCGCTAGGCGTTGCTACAGTTCAGTCAAAGAACCAGGTCTTGAGGTCCTTTCTGAACTTAGTTAGGGAGGTAGATTGTCTGAGGTGCAGCGGGAGAGTGTTCCATGTCTTGGCTGCCAGGTTAGAGAAGGATCTGCCTCCCGCTGTGGTCTTCCTGATGCAGGGGATGACTGCGTGGGCTTGGTCGGCCGATCAAAGTTGTCTGGTGGGGGTGTAGAGGGTGACGTGGTGGTTGACGTATTCGGGACCAATGTTGTGGAGGGCCTTGAATGTGTGGGTGAGAAGCTTGGGTGACTGTCTTCCTGATCTCGGTTGGGATCCACTTGAAGATCCTTCTCAGCAAGTGAAGTATGTGGAAGCATGAAGAAGAGACAGCATTGGCTTGTCAGTCCATAAAGAACGATGAGTCCAGGATGACACCTAGGAAGAGTGTAGGGCTCAGCGAAGAGCCATGGGGTACACTGTAGCTGATCTCTGTGGGCTTGGAGGTGAACAACGGGAGTCTCACTTTCTGTGTTCTGACGGTGAGGAAAGCGGAGATCCATTCTAGGGCTTTGCGTGGATGCCAGCGTCGTGTAGGCGGGTGAGGAGGGTGCAGTGGGAGATGGTGACGAATGCTGCTGAGAAGTCCAGGAGGATGAGGGCATCGGTCTCTCCTCAGTCGAGTAGGGTGTGGATGTCATCTGTGGCGGCGAGGAGGGCAGTCTTGGTGCTGTGGTTGCTCCTGAAACTGGACTGGGAGGGGTCCAAGGTGTGGTTAGCATCAATGTGGTCTACGAGTTGAGCGTTGATTGCCTTCTCTATGACTTTGACCGGAAAGGGGAGTAGTGAGATAGGAAGAAAGTTCTTAGGGTCCTTGGGGTCTGCCGTGGGTTTCTTCAGCAGGGGGTTCACCTCTTCATGTTTCCAGTCTTCCGGGAAGGTGCCGGCCTCAATAGAGCAGTTGATGGTGCGGCAGAGTGTGGGGGCGATAATGTCACCCGCTTTGTTGAAGATGTGGGTATGGGTTAGAGGGTGCTCCGGAGTGGATCAATCTCATGATCCTTAGGGTGTCCTCTGTGGTGAGGGGGCTCAAGATGGTCTGTGGGGAGTAGGTGGAAGTGTTTATGGGTGCTGTGTTGGTGGGGGTTGCTGGATCAGCGTGGTGGGTGAGGTCTGGGGCACAAGACTGTCATAGATGTCGACAATTTTTCGATGGAAGTATGTGGCATGGTAGTCGCAGAGGTCCTGGGAGGGCGGGATGTTGTTGGTGTCGCTGTTGGGTTTGGAGAATTCTTTGATGACTGTGAACAGCTCCTTGCTGTTGTGGGCATTGGTATTTATTCTGTCTTGTATGGCTGTTTTCTTGGTGGTTTTGATGAGGTGGTGATGGCATCTTTGTAGGCCGCTTTGTCCGTAGGGGTTTTGCTGGATCTCCATGTTCTTTCTAGTTGTCTGCAGTGGTGAGTCCTGGATGGCTGGAGTGAACCAGCTGGCCTTGTTGGTGGGTTGGCGGCTGGACGGTTTCTTGAGGGGGGGCGAGGGTGTTAGCTCAGTCAGTTATCCAGTGGTGGAGGTTGTGGGAGAATGAGTTGGCATCTGTGGAGGTCGCAGGGGGGACGGATTTGTTCACGGTGGAGTACAGCTGGTCTTTGGTGATGTTGTTCCAGTTTCTGCGGGGCGGGTGGTGCTGCCGAAGTTTTCTGGTGGGTTTGTTGAAGGAGAAGTGTATGCAGTGGTGGTCGGTCCAATGGAGTTTGGTGATGTGGTTGACTGAGACATGGTTGCAAGCGGAGAAGATTGGGTTGTGGGTGTATCCGGCTATGTGGGTTGAGGAGTTGACGAGTTGCTTCAGTCAGATGGTTCCAAGGTTCTCCAGAAGGTTGGCTGTGTTGTGGTCGTTGGGGTTGTCAAGGTGGAAGTTGAGGTCGCTGAGGAGGATATAGTCCATTGAGTAGAGGGTGTGGGGTGTTATGTGGTTGGTGATGGAGTCGCAGAAGGTGGAGCGTGGTCCGGGAGGTCTGTAGATTAAATTGCTGCAGAGGGTGGTGTTGGGGTTGACCTGGATCTTGAAGTGTGGGTGTTCTAAGCCTGGTGATTGGTCGGAGCTGGTTGTGATGTGGAAGGAGTGTTTGTGGATGATAATGATGTCTCCTCCAGGTCAGTTGCTGTGGTCCTTGTGGGTGATCTTGTAGCTGTCAGGGATGGCAATGTTACGTGTTGAGGCAGGGTTCAGCCAGGTCTCGGTGAGGAGGATGCGTGGTGACAGGCGACAATCTGCCAGTGTCGAGAGCCCGGAGGATGCAGGCATAATAGCGGTGGCGGTAGCAGAAGCCAGGGTTTGTGGCGCTGGCCGCAGTCCAGGCATGGACAGGTGCTGATGGCTTGCCTCTTTTGCGCCTTTGGCGTGGCCGAGCAGCGGCAGCCATTAAATAGAGGAGGAAAGTGGGAGGGCTGGGCAGCTGGGAGGCATGTAATGGCCCTGGGGAGGGGTGTGAACAGCAGGGAGCACTGGGGGAAGCTTAAGGAACAATGAAGGGGAAGCAGCAGGAGTGGCAGAGAGGCAGAGCCGTGTCTGACAATGGGAGAATGGGACACACTTACATTCCTCTGCACCCCTATAGAACCACCACTGCTTGAATTTACTGTCCTATTGAGTATCAGAAATTGTTCTGAATAATTGAAGCTATTCTCTCACCAGCATTACCATGTGGCAATGGTCATTTTCAAATATCTGTATTAATCTATATAGCAAGGACACTTTCAGTAACATTTAAAGGGAAAAACAGGACCTAGACTACAAGCAGCTACCCTGCACATGTGTATATAATTAGTTTTCAATTTTAGAAGCAAATTCACAAGCACACTCACATGTAGCCTGTCTGTCTTTGGTGCACTGCACTCTGTAGTTTTATAGAATCAAAAGAGAAGGGCTGAGGAAGCACCACAGACATGGCTGTCCAATCCCTGCAACCTGCACATGAAATGAAGATTTTGCAGAGAAATTACTTGAAGCTCTAAAGCCTTCTGCCACATGATTTGGTTTACATTGGGAGGGGGGACTCAAGGATCCATGATCTTGACTTCAAATTCACAAAGGCAGGCTGGTCTGCCCAGTAGTGTGTCTTTACTGTACAGTGATCTGTAGTCTAATAGACAGTACTTGGAGAAGCAGTGTAGCAGAGCTGACTGTAGTGCAAACCACATATCAAATAAGGTTGCTGCAAATGTGCTACTGTTTATAATGGGGTGGATCAAATCAAAATATTTTGGTTTTAATAATTGTAGCTATATATATAGCTCTATATATATAGCAACTATAGCTCTATTTATATTTATATGCACACATATAAAATAAAGGTTGAATATAGGTCAGTTGATGATATAGAGGGACTATAAAAGAATTTATAACTCCATAAGTTTTTATGTTTTAGTATATCACTTGACACATGATCACACACATTTTAAAGTACTTGTTGGTAGTAAATGTATTCATCAGTCTGCAACAGACTGACATAATCACTTTCGCCTAGATTTAGAGTTCTGCGTTAGCTGTCCAAACCAGCGTTAAGGGGTCCTAATGCTGGTTTTGGCCGTCCGCTGGTATTTAGAGTCAGTCAGGAAAGGGTCTAAAGCTCACTTTTCAGCCGCGACTTTTCCATACCGCAGATCCCCTTACGTCAATTGCGTATCCTATCTTTTCAATGGGATCTTTCTAACGCTGGTATTTAGAGTCTTGGCTGAAGTGAGCGTTAGAACTCTAACGACAAGACTCCAGCCGCAGACAAAAGTCAGGAGTTAAGAGCTTTATGGGCTAACGCCGGTTCATAAAGCTCTTAACTACTGTGCTCTAAAGTACACTAACACCCATAAACTACCTATGTACCCCTAAACCGAGGTCCCCCCACATCGCCGCCACTCTAATAAAAAAATTTAACCCCTAATCTGCCGACCGCACACCGCTGCCACCTACGTTATCCCTATGTACCCCTATTCTGCTGCCCCTAATATCGCTGATACCTACATAATATTTATTAACCCCTAATCTGCCCCCCCAACGTCGCCGCTACCTTACCTACACTTATTAACCCCTAAACCGCCACACTCCCACCTCGCAAACCCTATAATAAATAGTATTAACCCCTAATCTGCCCTCCCTAACATCGCCGCCACTTAACTTCAAGTGTTAACCCCTAATCTGCCGACCGGACCTCGCCGCTACTCTAATAAATGTATTAACCCCTAAAGCTAATTCTAACCCTAACACTAACACCCCCCTAAGTTAAATATTATTTAATTCTAACGAAATAAAATAAATCTTATTAAATAAATTAATCCTATTTAAAGCTAAATACTTACCTGTAAAATAAACCCTAATATAGCTACAATATAACGAATAATTATATTGTAGCTATTTTAGCATTTATATTTATTTTACAGGCAACTTTGTATTTATTTTAACTCGGTACAATAGCTATTAAATAGTTAATAACTATTTAATAGCTACAAAATTACCTGTAAAATAAATCCTAACCTAAGTTACAATTAAACCTAACACTACACTATCAATAAATTAATTAACTAAACTATCTACAATTATCTACAATTAAATCAACTAAACTAAATTACAAAAAAAACCCCACTAAATTACAAAAAATAAAAAAAGATTACAAGAATTTTAAACTAATTACACCTACTCTAAGCCCCCTAAAAAAATAACAAAGCCCCCCAAAATAAAAAAAATGCCCTACCCTATTCTAAAATAAAAAGTTAACAGCTCTATTACCTTACCAGCCCTTAAAATGGCCTTTTGCGGGGCATGCCCCAAAGAAAACAGCTCTTTTGCATTTAAAAAAAACATACAATACCTCCCCAACATTACAACCCACCACCCACCTACCCCTAATCTAACCCAAACACCCCTTAAAAAACCTAACACTAAGCCCCTGAAGATCTCCCTACCTTATCTTCACCATGCCGGGTATCACCGATCCATCCAGAAGAGGGTCCGAAGTCTTCATTCTATCTGGCAAGAAGAGGTCCAGAAGAGGGTCCGAAGTCTTCATCCTATCCGGCAGGAAGAGGACATCCGGACCGGTAGACATGTTCATCCAGGCGGCGTCTTCTATCTTCATCCATCCGGCGTGGAGCGGGACCATCTTGAAGCAGCCGACGCGGATCCCTCCTCTTCTTCCGGTGACTCCCGACGAATGAAGGTTCCTTTAAGTTACGTCACCCAAGATGGCGTCCCTCAAATTCCGATTGGCTGATTCTATCAGCCAATCGGAATTAAGGTAGGAAAAATCTGATTGGCTGATTGAATCAGCCAATCAGATTCAAGTTCAATCCGATTGGCTGATTGGATCAGCCAATTAGATTGAGCTCGCATTCTATTGGCTGACCAGAACTGATTGAACTTGAATCTGATTGGCTGATTCAATCAGCCAATCAGATTTTTCCTACCTTAATTCCGATTGGCTGATAGAATCCTATCAGCCAAACGGAATTCGAGGGACGCCATCTTGGATGACGTCACTTAAAGGAACCTTCATTCGTCAGGAGTCGTCGGAAGAAGAGGATGGATCCGCGTCGGCTGCTTCAAGATGGTCCTGCTCCGCGCCGGATGAAGATAGAAGACGCCGCCTGGATGAACATGTCTACTGGTCCGGATGTCCTCTTCCTGCCGGATAGGATGAAGACTTCGGACCCTCTTCTGGACCTCTTCTTGCCGGATAGGATGAAGACTTCGGACCCTCTTCTGGACGGATCAGTGATACCCGGCCTGGTGAAGATAAGGTAGGGAGATCTTCAGGGGCTTAGTGTTAGGTTTTTTAAGGGGTGTTTGGGTTAGATTAGGGGTAGGTGGGTGGTGGGTTGTAATGTTGGGGGGGTATTGTATGTTTTTTTTTAAATGCAAAAGGCCTGTTTTCTTTGGGGCATGCCCCGCAAAAAGCCCCTTTAAGGGCTGGTAAGGTAAAAGAGCTGTTAACTTTTTATTTTAAAATAGGGTAGGGCATTTTTTTATTTTGGGGGGCTTTGTTATTTTTTTAGGGGGCTTAGAGTAGGTGTAATTAGTTTAAAATTCTTGTAATCTTTTTTTATTTTTTGTAATTTAGTGTTTTTGTTTTTTTTGTAATTTAGTTTAGTTGATTTAATTGTAGATAATTGTAGATAGTTTAGTTAATTAATTTATTGATAGTGTAGTGTTAGGTTTAATTGTAATTTAGGTTAGGATTTATTTTACAGGTAAGTATTTAGTTTTAAATAGGATTAATTTATTTAATAAGATTTATTTTATTTCGTTAGATTTAAATTAAATTTAACTTAGGGGGTGTTAGTGTTAGGGTTAGACTTAGCTTTAGGGGTTAATACATTTATTAGAGTAGCGGCGAGGTCTGGTCGGCAGATTAGGGGTTAATACTTGAAGTTAGGTGTAGGCGATGTTAGGGAGGGAAGATTAGGGGTTAATACTATTTATTATAGGGTTTTTGAGGCGGGAGTGAGGCGGTTTAGGGGTTAATAAGTGTAGTTAGGTAGCGGCGACGTTGGGGGGGGAAGATTAGGGGTTAATAAATATAATATAGGGGTCGGTGATGTTAGGGGCAGCAGATTAGGGGTACATAGCTATAATGTAGGTCGCGGCGGTGTACGGAGCGGCAGATTAGGGGTTAATAATAAAATGCAGGTGTCAGCGATAGCGGGGGCGGCAGATTAGGGGTTAATAAGTGTAAGGTTAGGGGTGTTTAGACTCAGGGTTCATGTTCGGGTGTTAGGTGCAGACTTAAAGAGTGTTTCCCCATAGGAAACAATGGGGCTGCGTTAGGAGCTGAACGCTGCTTTTTTTCAGCTCAAAATGCCCCATTGTTTCCTATGGGGGTATTGTGCACGAGCACGTTTTTGAAGCTGGCCGCGTCCGTAAGCAACGCTGGTATTTAGAGTTGAAGTGGCGGTAAATTATGCTCTACACTCCCTTTTTGGAGCCTAACGCAGCCCTTCAGAGAACTCTAAATACCAGCGTTTTTTAAAAGGTGCGGGGGAAAAAAAACAAGCGTAGCTAACGCACACCTTCTAACGCAAAACTCTAAATCTAGGTGAGTGTTTTCTCACAATTTCAAAGTTATAAGTTTGCGCAACACATTTCCTCACATTTCACCTTCCCTTATTATTCTTCTTACTTTTAGCGGACACACTGCTTATTTATATGACATGTCACCATTTTTTAGTATTATAAAGTCATATATATAAATAATCAAGATCTGTTATTATTTAACCTATATATTACCATATACGTAAATTGATTGCTCTTAATGTTCATAGGATTTCAAAAATTAAAAAATACAAAATTAAAAAAGTATTTGATTCATCTCTAGCTAGTCGTAGAGGGTATACACATAAGTGACCAATATGAGGAATAAGGTTACAGGGGAAGTTTCTCCTTTATACTCTTCGCATTATATCTATATTAGCTATAGATGTGTCAACTATGCACATTAATTTCTTTCCGCATATTTTAAATTTGTGTACTTTCGACATAGACATATTTTTTACTCATTAAAGCATTGATACGGCACAGAATTAGAATTATAATGCAGCATTTTTTGCATATACTATTTTTTAAATGTTTCTATATCTTGTTCTACTTGCTGCATTTATCTTTGCAAGGTATTCAATGCTCATATTTCCATTATTACTATTATCTTTTCTTTTGTGTGCATATGTCTTTTTCTCTCTGAAAAATCGGAATAGTTACATTAGACAGCTCAATAGATTTTTGCACAGAGAATTGGAGTTTTTTGTGATTTCTATATTATTATTTTAGTTTTTAACATATGTACATAAGACACACTCGCCTAGATTTAGAGTTCTGCGTTAGCTGTCAAAACCAGCGTTAAGGGGTCCTAATGCTGGTTTTGGCCGCCCGCTGGTATTTAGAGTCAGTCAGGAAAGGGTCTAACGCTCACTTTCCAGCCGCAACTTTTCCATACCGCAGATCCCCTTACGTCAATTGCGTATCCTATCTTTTCAATGGGATCTGCCTAACGCTGGTATTTAGAGTCTTGGCTGAAGTGAGCGTTAGAAATCTAACGACAAGACTCCAGCCGCAGAAAAAAGTCAGGAGTTAAGAGCTTTCTGGGCTAACGCCGGTTCATAAAGCTTTTAACTACTGTGCTCTAGAGTACACTAACACCCATAAACTACCTATGTACCCCTAAACCGAGGTCCCCCCACATCGCCGCCACTCTAATAAAAATTTTTAACCCCTAATCTGCCGACTGCACACCGCCGCAACCTACATTATCCCTATGTACCCCTAATCTGTTTGTTCGTCTTTTTATCCCCGTTCTAGCAGTATAAATTATAAAGTATAAAAATTTTTAAAGTATAAAAAATTTTTTTTATAAAGTATAAAATTTTTTCCTTTTTTTTTTTGTCAACAGTGTATATATACTTATGTCTCATATATAATTTTGTTTGGATACAAGATCTATATACATTTATTACTGGAAAGTATTTTCACGTGATGAGATTTTATGTATTTCATTATGTACACTAATTTATATAAGCTGGAAATAGGGAAGTATACCTTTAATAGTGACCATCAGGTGTTATCATTATGACGTAGCTAGGTGTGTCTTTTTAAGCTGTGTTGGAATTGCTATGTTCAGTTCCTGACGAAGTGCCTATGGGCAGGAAACGCGTTGGACGTTCTTGTTGTCTCAAGCTCCCTCCTGAGCTTGTTTGTACTCTGTAAGCATATCAAGACTTCTAATAAAGTCTATTTTTACTTGCACCAAGTTTTGTGGCACGATTTTTACCCTGCAACAGGTTCAATTTTCCTTTTCTTCGATCGTTCACTTGGGAGCTGGAGGAGCATCTCCCTACCTGCCGGCAGGGCGTCTTGAGGTTAACTTGCAGAGCGGTGAGACAGTACAAGGTAACTTTACTTCATTGCAATCTCACAAAGTTGCATATACAAATGCTATTAGCAATAACGACACTCACCGCCAATATACCTATGAGACCATAGCAACTAAGTGTACACTACACATTTACATTGACTGGCATTTTGGATTAACCGCCATATAACCAAATTGTCCTTAAAGGTACAGGATTACAGTAGCAGTGTATACACACCTTTACTTTTGTGCTTAAACTGCATCTTCTGTGTGTGTTTATATCAAAATATTTTGGGGTTCACCCCTAGAAAGGTTGTTTTTTTGTGTGTGTAATGTTGTATTTTTATTTTAAGGTACCTAGGATTTTTTTTAGTTAATTTAGTGGTATTTTAATTTGGGTTAAGTTAGGGGGTGTTAGGTTAGAGGGTTTAGATATTAGTTTAAAGCTTTGCGATGTGGAAGGATGGCAGATCAGGGGTTAACAGTTTATTTAGGTAATTTGCGATGTGGAAGGATGGTGGTTCAGGGGTTAACAGTTTATTTAGGTACTTTGCGATGTGGGGGAATGGCGGTTTAGGGTTAATAGTTTATTTATGAGTGTAAGTGTACTTTGTAATGTATGTTTGATGTGTTTTGTGCAACTTTTTAATTTTGGAAAACAGTTTACCACAGCTCTTAGACCACAGAAAGGATTGATGCGGAAGAGGCGCTTGCGCTAGCGCAATCGCAATTTCGCTGAACTTGTAATATCAGTAGATTGAAAATGGATTGGGAAGTTGCGATTGCACTAGTGCAAAACTGTTTGCGCCACACTTGTAATCTAGCCCATAGTGTTTTGCCATCTAATTTAAAGAGACCATAATAATATGCTATATTGTGTTAGAACATTAGTATAACTGATCCTACAAAGGCGATAAGTGGCGATAAGCATATAGTCATTTCCAGAGCAAAAATACATTACTGGAACCTTGTTAAACATATCTGGTGGGCCAAGAGACATATGAGTGTAACCACCAATCAACAGCTAGCTCCCTGCATTGCATTGCTGCTCCTGAGAGTATCTAAGTATGCTTTTTAACAAATGATACCAAGGGAGCAAAGTGCATTTTCTAATATACTTTCATGTCTTGCACCAAACCAACTGACTTTAAAATGTATAGACTTAATAAGAAAAATTAAAATAAAAAACATTGTACAAAAGGGTTAAATTAAAGTTAGTTCAGTTGATATAAAAACAATAGAAAATGCATGTTATATAACTATTGACATAGATTGCATGAACATCAACAGCACTGTTAGTAATAAGGCGCATGTTATTAGAATAATGAAGGCAAAAAGATGCCACTTAAAGGGATAGGAAAGTCAAAATTAAAGTTGCACCAGATAGAGCGTGTCATTTTAAAGGGACAGTCTAGTAAAAATTAAACTTTCATGATTCGGATAGGGCATGCAATTTTAAACAACTTTCCAATTTACTTTTATCATCAAATTCGCTTTGTTTATTTGGCATTCTTAGTTCAAAGCTAAACCTAGGTAGGCTCAAATGCTAATTTATAAGCCCTTGAAAGCCGCCTCTTAGATACTAAGTAATCACAGAGGTAAAAACTATATTAATATAACTGTGTTGGTTATGCAAAACTGGGGAATGGGTAATAAAGGAATAATCTATATTTTTAAACAATAAAAATTCTGGAGTAGACTGTCTCTTTAAGACACTTCTATTTTCAAATGTGCTTCGTTTTCTTAGTATACCTACACTAGTGGCAGCTAACCTGCCCACATTTGTCTCTTGTGATTGGTTAAGTAGATGTGTTCAGCTAGCTGTCAGTGTTCCTTCACCAAGGGATAACAATAGAATGAAGCAAATTTGATAGAAGTAAATTGGAATGTTGATTGAAACTGTATGTTCTATTCAAATCACGAAATACAATTTTGTGGTTTCCTGTCCCTTTAATGGAACATCAGGGGTGCCTGGAGGGGAGGCAAGATGGGACTTACAGACTAAAGGTTGAGGGTGCAGAGAAATAAGATATGGGGTAGATTGTCACAGGGATTGTAAAGCATCTCAAGATTTATTTTGGTTACGATGAGACAGTAAGAGGAGAGATAATAACTCCTCTCTAAATAGGTGGTTTTCCAAAGAACATCTGAAACTATATACGTTTGGAGAAAGACTGATGGAGCGGGGTAGAGAGTTTCATAGGACAGGAGCACCATGCAAAAAGTCTTTAAAGTGAAAGTAAATCCTAGCGTTTTATAAACGCTAGGATTTACTATTGAAACAAATAAAGGGCACTTTAATTCATGAAGTATAAGATACTTCATGTAGAAAGCTCCTTTATTTGATTCAACCGATCGCCGCTCTTAGCTCCTACAGCTACAGACATTTTCACCTCTTAGCCAATAGCCGTGCGGTAAATCCAGCTCCCATGGGCACCAAGCCGGATTTACCGCACGGCTATTGGCTAAGAGGTGAAAACGTCACCTCTTAGGCAAAACATTTTTTAGCCGTTGGCTGCTGTAGCAGCTAAAAACAGCGATCGATTGAATCAAATAAAGGAGCTTTCTACATGAAGAATCTTATACTTCATGAATGAAAGTCCCCTTTATTTGTTTCAATAGTAAAAACTAGCGTTTGTAAAACGCTAGGATTTACTTTCATTTTAAGGCAAGCCAGGCAAGGAAAGTAGAAATAATATTAGTGGAGAGATGTAGGTCAGAGGTTGATCAAAGAGGGCGGGTCGGGAAGTATTTGGAGATAAGTGAGGAAATCTGGTTGGGAGTGAAATTGTTGAGCACTTTATACAGTATATAGGTTAGGGATCGTAAAGTATGTGGGGAGCCAGTGTAGAGATTGGCAGAATGGAGCAGCTGATGTAGATTTAAGTGGATGAGTCTAGATGAAGCATTCATGATAGATTAGAGGGGCGAGAGGCCATTTTGGAGTGGGCTGAAGTAGTCAATACATGACGAAATGAGGGAATTCCTATTTGTAGCTTCTTGAGTTAGAAAAGAACAAATTATATAAATGTTGCCTGGGTGTGCATGGTAGGATTTGTATTTAGCAAGTCCTGTGGGTTTCTGTGTCATTTAGCCACCACATTTCCTCTTCCCTGCTGACTCGTGTCACAAACTGCCATACTAGTATCTCATCCTGAATGACTTTTCACTACCTAAATCTAAATATCCCTAAAACTGAGCTCATTTTATTTCTCCTTTTACTAATCTCCATGTTCCCTAAATCTCACTTATTGGGAAAACACTGTCATCACCTCTACCTCTCAGTCCTGCGGCCTTGAAGTCATATTTGACTCAGAACTTTCTTTTGCTCCCCATATTAAGTCCTTAGCTAACTCTTACCTCTTCTACCTTAACATATCTCTAAAATTCATCATTTAAGACCCAACTAAGATTCTTATCCACTAATTTCCCACCTTCAGTACTGCAATTCTATTCTCTCTGGTCCCCCACGCTATGCCCTCTCCACTCTTACCACAACCTACTTCTCTCCTCATCTCTCATTACTTTCTGTCACTTCTATAGAACTGCACCTGTCATTTGGAACTCATTGTCTTGCTTCAAGCGTTCCTCAAAAACACATCCGTTCAGGGAAGCATACAACTTACTTTAAAGGGACATTAAAGCCAAACATTTTCTTTCATGATTCAGACAGAGGATACAATTTCAAACAACATTCCAATTTACTTCTATTATCTAATTTGCTTTATTCTCTTGGTCTCCTTAGTGGAAATGCATATCTAGATAGTCTCAGGAGCAACAATGCCTTACTGAGAGCTAGCTGCTGATTGGTGGCTGCACAAATATGCCTCTTTTCATTGGTTCTCCAGATGTCTTAAGATAGCTCCCAGTAGTGCATAGCTGCTCCTTCAAAAAAGAATAACAAGAAAATGATTCAAATTGGATAAAAGAAGTAAATTGGAAAGCTGTTTAAAATCACACGTTATATTTGAATCTTAAACAATTAGAAAAAGAAAAATGTAGTTTTTAATGTCCCTTTAAGGTCTCTCCTGTGTCTGCTCCCTCTCCCTGATTTTGCCCATGTACTTTCTTTAGAATGTAAGCTCACAAGTCCACCTGTCCTGTTGATCGTCTTAAAGATGGTTTAAAGCATACAGTGACTCAAGCACAGAGGCATCTAACCTTTATGATTCATGTAAATATATTCGGATTATTGTTGCAGTGATATGTATAATGTCAGTGCTTTATACAAAAATCGATGAAAATAATAATACATAAGTAGTTTTGGTCTTTTGTTTATCACCTTTTTTATATTCAATTTAATCACTACTACTGTAAATAATAATGGGAGCAAGAATCAGAAAATCCTAATATTAAAAAATTGACAATTATTTTCAGTAGTAGTATATTGAATTACATTTAGAAAGAGGTGATGAGGGCTGGATTGGCCTACCAGGAGATTTCCCGGTGGGCTGCAGAAGCTGGGGCTTGAAAGTTACACTTTAAAGGAGTGATTAATGAATGCAATTGACATTTTTATTTAATACAAAGTAATATGTAATTCTGATAAAAAAAAATATTGGGGAAAGAGTGTCCCAGTAATACACTTGACAAAAAGGGGGAATTTGCCTTCTACCGACTCAAAGGAAAATAGGGCTGGTCTTCATATTTCTCCAGGGCTGCTTTTTTTTCACAGTCCGTCCCTGGAGGGGATATTTGTTCCTAAATAGTTTGGGTATTTTTGCTGCCTCTGATAGGCAGCTCAAAGTAATGTCCTACAAAAAAACAGTGTGGGAACTCACCAAGACTTCCACCCCCCCTCACAATTAATATTGTTTTATATTTATATATATATATATATATATATATATATATATATATATATATGCACTGTATTTATATGTATATAATCTATACACTTGTGTTAAAGAAAGCAAATTAAATTGAAGTGTTGAATGGTTGCCTTTGGGCCAATGAAACCTCCTTTGTCACAGAGTCTAACCCATTTAAGGTGCAATAGTCCTATTTCTGCTGAGGGGAGCTAAATAAACGCAGAACAAGCCACACAGAAATGTAAGCACCATGTGTTACACAAATTGTGGGGTGATAACACAGCAGGACCACTGACAGTCTTACATTTAGTGTATTGTAGGAAGTGTTGCTGCCCATTACTAGAGGATCTCACTATCCCTCTAACCAGACCGTGCTCCAGCTCCTCCCACCAGCAGCAGCAGTGTTTATTGAAGCATTTCTGTTCTCTGTCCAATGGGAACTTAGTTCCTCCTGTAAAAATAGTGCAGGAACTCTGTTCCCATTCGTTCCCACTCGACTTGACCCCTGGTAATGACTACTACTGTAAACAATAATGGTAGGAAAATCAGTATATAAAAAATGACTATCACTTTCAGTAGTAGTACTGTGCATACTTTAAATTGTCTTTCTGAAGAGGGGGTATTTGTACATAATTAGCTTTTGCTTTTTTTTCATCCCCAAAAATTAGAAAAAGTAAAACACACAACACAATGGGTTTTGCTACAGAGGGGTCTTTATGGTCTAAAAAAAAAAATCTGTAATGTCTAAAGACGCCCCCCCAAACCCCCCCCCCCCCCCAATTTTTTTTTTTTTTTCTTTATAATGGACAAGTCCCTTTCTTAAATAAATTAATTTTGTTTGTATAGCCAGGTGATCACTGTGCAAAAAAGTGCTTTTATTTCTGCATTGCCATAAAGGGACCACTCTAATTTATTTTATTACTTACAAAAACCCTTATAGGCCTCTCAAATTTAGCTGTTCTTGATGACAATTTAATAAGGGGATTGTAGTAACAACAGGCTGTTTGTAATATTTACTAAAATTTGGGACTGCTGAGAAAAAACATAATTCATGTAAGAACTTACCTGATAAATTCATTTCTTTCATATTAGCAAGAGTCCATGAGCTAGTGACGTATGGGATATACATTCCTACCAGGAGGGGCAAAGTTTCCCAAACCTGAAAATGCCTACAAATACACCCCTCACCACACCCACAATTCAGTTTAACGAATAGCCAAGAAGTGGGGTGATAAAAAAGTGCGAAAGCATATAAAATAAGGAATTGGAATAATTGTGCTTTATACAAAAATCATAACCACCAAAAAAAAGGGTGGGCCTCATGGACTCTTGCTAATATGAAAGAAATGAATTTATCAGGTAAGTTCTTACATAAATTATGTTTTCTTTCATGTAATTAGCAAGAGTCCATGAGCTAGTGACGTATGGGATAATGATTACCCAAGATGTGGATCTTTCCACGCAAGAGTCACTAGAGAGGGAGGGATAAAATAAAGACAGCCAATTCCTGCTGAAAATAATCCACACCCAAAATAAAGTTTAATGAAAAACATAAGCAGAAGATTCAAACTGAAACCGCTGCCTGAAGTACTTTTCTACCAAAAACTGCTTCAGAAGAAGAAAATACATCAAAATGGTAGAATTTAGTAAAAGTATGCAAAGAGGACCAAGTTGCTGCTTTGCAAATCTGATCAATCGAAGCTTCATTCCTAAACGCCCAGGAAGTAGAAACTGACCTAGTAGAATGAGCTGTAATCCTTTGAGGCGGAGTTTTACCCGACTCAACATAGGCAAGATGAATTAAAGATTTCAACCAAGATGCCAAAGAAATGGCAGAAGCTTTCTGGCCTTTTCTAGAACCGGAAAAGATAACAAATAAACTAGAAGTCTTTCGGAAAGACTTAGTAGCTTCAACATAATATTTCAAAGCTCTAACAACATCCAAAGAATGTAACGATTTCTCCTTAGAATTCTTAGGATTAGGACATAATGAAGGAACCACAATTTCTCTACTAATGTTGTTGGAATTCACAACTTTAGGTAAAAATTCAAAAGAAGTTCGCAACACTGCCTTATCCTGATGAAAAATCAGAAAAGGAGACTCACAAGAAAGAGCAGATAATTCAGAAACTCTTCTGGCAGAAGAGATTGCCAAAAGGAACAAAACTTTCCAAGAAAGTAATTTAATGTCCAATGAATGCATAGGTTCAAACGGAGGAGCTTGAAGAGCCCCTAGAACCAAATTCAAACTCCAAGGAGGAGAAATTAACTTAATGACAGGTTTTATACGAACCAAAGCTTGTACAAAACAATGAATATCAGGAAGATTAGCAATCTTTCTGTGAAAAAGAACAGAAAGAGCAGAGATTTGTCCTTTCAAGGAACTTGCGGACAAACCTTTATCTAAACCATCCTGAAGAAACTGTAAAATTCTTGGAATTCTAAAAGAATGCCAAGAAAAATGATGAGAAAGACACCAAGAAATATAAGTCTTCCAGACTCTATAATATATCTCTCTGGATACAGATTTACGAGCCTGTAACATAGTATTAATCACAGAGTCAGAGAAACCTCTTTGACTAAGAATCAAGCGTTCAATCTCCATACCTTTAAATTTAAGGATTTGAGATCCTGATGGAAAAAAGGACCTTGCGACAGAAGGTCTGGTCGTAGCGGAAGAGTCCACGGATGGCAAGAGGCCATCCGGACAAGATCCGCATACCAAAACCTGTGAGGCCATGCCGGAGCTACCAGCAGAACAAACGAGCATTCCTTCAGAATCTTGGAGATTACTCTTGGAAGAAGAACTAGAGGCGGAAAGATATAAGCAGGATGATACTTCCAAGGAAGTGATAATGCATCCACTGCTTCCGCCTGAGGATCCCGGGATCTGGACAGATACCTGGGAAGTTTCTTGTTTAGATGAGACGCCATCAGATCTATTTCTGGAAGCTCCCATATTTGAACAATCTGAAGAAATACCTCTGGGTGAAGAGACCATTCGCCCGGATGCAACGTTTGGCGACTGAGATAATCCGCTTCCCAATTGTCTATACCTGGGATATGAACCGCAGAGATTAGACAGGAGCTGGATTCCGCCCAAACCAGAATTCGAGATACTTCTTTCATAGCCAGAGGACTGTGAGTCCCTCCTTGATGATTGATGTATGCCACAGTTGTGACATTGTCTGTCTGAAAACAAATGAACGATTCTCTCTTCAGAAGAGGCCAAGACTGAAGAGCTCTGAAAATTGCACGGAGTTCCAAAATATTGATCGGTAATCTCACCTCCTGAGATTCCCAAACTCCTTGTGCCGTCAGAGATCCCCACACAGCTCCCCAACCTGTGAGACTTACATCTGTTGAAATTACAGTCCAGGTCGGAAGCACAAAAGAAGCCCCCTGAATTAAACGATGGTGATCTGTCCACCATGTTAGAGAGTGTCGTACAATCGGTTTTAAAGATATTAATTGAGATATCTTTGTGTAATCCCTGCACCATTGATTCAGCATACAGAGCTGAAGAGGTCGCATGTGAAAACGAGCAAAGGGGATCGCGTCCGATGCAGCAGTCATAAGACCTAGAATTTCCATGCATAAGGCTACCGAAGGGAATGATTGTGACTGAAGGTTTCGACAAGCTGAAATCAATTTTAGACGTCTCTTGTCTGTTAAAGACAGAGTCATGGACACTGAATCTATCTGGAAACCCAGAAAAGTTACCCTTGTCTGAGGAATCAATGAACTTTTTGGTAAATTGATCCTCCAACCATGATCTTGAAGAAACAACACAAGTCGATTCGTATGAGATTCTGCTAAATGTAAAGACTGAGCAAGTACCAAGATATCGTCCAAATAAGGAAATACCACAATACCCTGTTCTCTGATTACAGACAGAAGGGCACCGAGAACCTTTGTAAAAATTCTTGGAGCTGTAGCTAGGCCAAACGGCAGAGCCACAAACTGGTAATGCTTGTCCAGAAAAGAGAATCTCAGGAACTGAAAATGATCTGGATGAATCGGAATATGCAGATAATCATCCTGTAAATCTATTGTGGACATATAATGCCCTTGCTGAACAAAAGGCAAGATAGTCCTTACAGTTACCATTTTGAACGTTGGTATCCTTACATAACGATTCAATATTTTTAGATCCAGAACTGGTCTGAAGGAATTCTCCTTCTTTGGTACAATGAAGAGATTTGAATAAAACCCCATCCCCTGTTCCAGAACTGGAACTGGCATAATTATTCCAGCCAACTCTAGATCTGAAACACAATTCAGAAATGCTTGAGCTTTCACTGGATTTACTGGGACACGGGAAAGAAAAAATCTCTTTGCAGGAGGTCTCATCTTGAAACCAATTCTGTACCCTTCTGAAACAATGTTCTGAATCCAAAGATTGTGAACAGAATTGATCCAAATTTCTTTGAAAAAACGTAACCTGCCCCCTACCAGCTGAGCTGGAATGAGGGATGCACCTTCATGTGGACTTAGAAGCAGGCTTTGCCTTTCTAGAAGGCTTGGATTTATTCCAGACTGGAGATGGTTTCCAAACTGAAACTGCTCCTGAGGATGAAGGATCAGGCTTTTGTTCTTTGTTGAAACGAAAGGAACGAAAACGATTATTAGCCCTGTTTTTACCCTTAGATTTTTTATCCTGTGGTAAAAAAGTTCCTTTCCCACCAGTAACAGTTGAGATAATGGAATCCAACTGAGAACCAAATAATTTGTTACCCTGGAAAGAAATGGAAAGTAGAGTTGATTTAGAAGCCATATCAGCATTCCAAGTTTTAAGCCATAAAGCTCTTCTAGCTAAAATAGCTAGAGACATAAACCTGACATCAACTCTGATAATATCAAAAATGGCATCACAGATAAAATTATTAGCATGCTGAAGAAGAATAATAATATTATGAGAATCATGATCTGTTACTTGTTGTGCTAAAGTCTCCAACCAAAAAGTTGAAGCTGCAGCAACATCAGCCAAAGATATAGCAGGTCTAAGAAGATTACCTGAACACAGATAAGCTTTTCTTAGAAAGGATTCAATTTTCCTATCTAAAGGATCTTTAAACAAAGTACCATCTGACGTAGGAATAGTAGTACGTTTAGCAAGGGTAGAAATAGCCCCATCAACTTTAGGGATTTTGTCCCAAAATTCTAATCTGTCAGACGGCACAGGATATAATTGCTTAAAACGTTTAGAAGGAGTAAATGAATTACCCAATTTATCCCATTCTCTGGAAATTACTTCAGAAATAGCATTAGGAACAGGAAAAACTTCTGGAATAACCACAGGAGATTTAAACACCTTATCTAAACGTTTAGAATTAGTATCAAGAGGACCAGAATCCTCTATTTCTAAAGCAATTAGTACTTCTTTAAGTAAAGAACGAATAAATTCCATTTTAAATAAATATGAAGATTTATCAGCATCAATCTCTGAGACAGAATCCTCTGAACCAGAAGAGTCATCAGAATCAGAATGATGATGTTCATTTAAAAATTCATCTGTAGAGAGAGAAGTTTTAAAAGATTTTTTATGTTTACTAGAAGGAGAAATAACAGACATAGCCTTCTTGATGGATTCAGAAACAAAATCTCTTATGTTATCAGGAACATTCTGCACCTTAGATGTTGAGGGAACTGCAACAGGCAATGGTACATTACTAAAGGAAATATTATCTGCTTTAACAAGTTTGTCATGACAATTAATACAAACAACAGCCGGAGGAATAGCTACCAAAAGTTTACAGCAGATACACTTAGCTTTGGTAGTTCCAGCACTAGACAGCGATTTTCCTGAAGTATCTTCTGACTCAGATGCAACGTGAGACATCTTGCAATATGTAAGAGAAAAAACAACATATAAAGCAAAATTGATCAAATTCCTTAAATGACAGTTTCAGGAATGGGAAAAAATGCCAATAAACAAGCTTCTAGTAACCAGAAGCAAAGAAAAAATGAGACTGAAATAATGTGGAGACAAAAGCGACGCCCATATTTTTTGGCGCCAAATAATACGCCCACATTGTTTGGCGCCTAAATGCTTTTTGGCGCCAAAAATGACGCCACATCCGGATTGCCGACATTTTTGGCGCAAAAGGACGTCAAATAATGACGCAACTTCCGGCGACACGTATGACGCCGGAAACAGAAAAGATTTTTTGCGCCAAAAAAGTCTGCGCCAAGAATGACGCAATAAAATGAAGCATTTTCAGCCCCCGCGAGCCTAACAGCCCACAGGGAAAAAAAGTCAAATTTTTAAGGTAAGAAAAAATGATTGATTCAAACGCATTATCCCAAATATGAAACTGACTGTCTGAAAATAAGGAATGTTGAACATTCTGAGTCAAGGCAAATAAATGTTTGAATACATATATTTAGAACTTTATAAATAAAGTGCCCAACCATAGCTTAGAGTGTCACAGAAAATAAGATTTACTTACCCCAGGACACTCATCTACATGTTTGTAGAAAGCCAAACCAGTACTGAAACGAAAATCAGCAGAGGTAATGGTATATAAATAAGAGTATATCGTCGATCTGAAAAGGGAGGTAAGAGATGAATCTCTACGACCGATAACAGAGAACCTATGAAATAGACCCCGTAGAAGGAGATCACTGCATTCAAATAGGCAATACTCTCCTCACATCCCTCTGACATTCACTGCACGCTGAGAGGAAAACCGGGCTCCAACTTGCTGCGGAGCACATATCAACGTAGAATCTAGCACAAACTTACTTCACCACCTCCATAGGAGGCAAAGTTTGTAAAACTGAATTGTGGGTGTGGTGAGGGGTGTATTTATAGGCATTTTGAGGTTTGGGAAACTTTGCCCCTCCTGGTAGGAATGTATATCCCATACGTCACTAGCTCATGGACTCTTGCTAATTACATGAAAGAAACAACATATACATTTTGTGGGTTACTCGCTGAAATATGACGTACAATACTGTTTAAAAGAAGCCAGCACCAAAACAGTTAACAATTGGCTTAGCACGGGGGAGTGAAAAAGCTTAGCAGTGAAGGGGTTAAAGGAACATAAAACCCCAAAATGTTCTTTCATGATTTAGATAGAACAATTTTAAACAACTTTCCAATGTACTTTTATTATCAAATGTTTATTTTTTTATTATCCTTTGTTGAAAAGCAGGAAGGTAATTTTGGGAGCGGGTAAGTACTAAACGCCAGCAGTTTTGCAACAATGTTATACATAAGCGAGAGCACTAGATGGCATTACTATTTCCTGTAATGTAGTGCTCTAGACATGGGAACAATACATATCTAGATATCTCTTCAACAAAGAATAACAGGAAAATGAAGCAAAATTGAAAATAGAAGTAAATTGGAATTTTTTTTTAAATTGTATTCTCTATCTGAAAAAACAAAAAAAAACAAATGGGGGTTTCATGTCCCTTTAATCAACAAATCAGATTTGTAACACAGTGTAGGCACAGTTTTGTAAGTAAAAAATGCAAATGATTAAAGGGACACTGTACCCAAAAAATTTATTTCCTGATTCAGATTGAGCATGAAATTTTAAGCAACTTTCTAATTTACTCCTATTATCAAATTTTCTTAATTCTCTTGGTATCTTTATTTGAAATGCAAGAATGTAAGTTTAGATGCCGGCCCATTTTTGGTGAACAACCTGGGTTGTCCTTGCTGATTGGTGGATAAATTCATTCACCAATCAAAAACTGCTGTCCAGAGTACTGAAACCAAGAAAAAAAGCTTAGATGACTTTTTTTTCAAATAATGATAGCAAGAGAACAAAGAAAAATTGATAATAGGAGTAAATTAGAAAATTGCTTAAAATTGCATGCTCTTTCTGAATTACAAAAGAAAAAAATTGGGTTCAGTGTCCCTTTAAGAAGATCATCTTAATAAATTATAAATATCAGTAAAATAAAAATCAATGTGATACTTGGGAATCTTCTTATAAAAATATGTCTCCAATTAGTTTGTACACACAGCAATTATTGTGAAAACTTCCTACTATAGCACTTGCAAAATAATTAAAATCACCTTTATTTATCACTCAGTTATTTCTCTGCAGTGCACCTATTAAACTATAAATAGTTTCCAGAAAATAACAAACTGTCAGTGTTGTTCACCCAGCAGGAAGAAAACTGTGCACCTAGCTGCCAGTTAGCAAAGTGAAAGTACAAATGTATGTGCATAGCCTTTTATATTAATTTATAGCCTTCCCCTAGGCAATCATGATTGGCCAGACTGCAGAGCCTAGCATGATATTGACAGGCTGCTGTCACCACCAATCAGCTCCTTGAAAAATAGAACAATTCTAATTGGCTAAGCGCTTACCTGCAATATTTCAATGAAAGGAATGTATGAACCAATTTCACTCACCTGGTCATTCATTGTTCTGGAAAATTGTGTCTGTTTTTGTATGAATGCAAAAAAAAAATAATTCAATATTGGATTTGTGCAAAAATAAAGCCACTTCTACTACTATAAAATTAGGACAATAAGAATGTGAGAAGGGCACTACCCTGCAAAATCAAGGCAGTTAGCACCTTTGAGGGAGATACAGTAAAAAAAATATGGCACGACCCAGGAACCCACTACAACTCCCAGTGAACATGCTGGGAAAAATAAAAAATATTCACTTTTTATTATTATTGTAACTTATTTTTCATTTTAATTAAATAAATGGACTTTTAAACTTTCTTAAATTCTTTTTCCATCTATTTTTGTAAAATATAAGCTACTCTGTGGTATCACTTGCATTTACAAAATCTCAGGGTGTTACAAAGCAATAGGGATGACATCTCCCTGCATAATCTGCAACTGGTACTGCCAGAATGTGTAAGCATTTTTATTTTCGTATCTGTTTGACTGCTGGGCTGTGTGCCCCTATTGGTTGCTTATGTCTCATACTGCCCAAGATCAGACAAACCCCTGATTGCTCAGTCGTTCAGTGATTAGAAGTGTAACGACATTCATTCACAGAAGCACAGAGAGAGACCAGTGATCCAGCAAGCTCCGTCTTCAAAGGTATTTACTGTGCAGTTTTTCTTCTAAAGAGTAAAACCAGGGATTTTAAATTAAAAAAATTGCTGAAATGAATGCAAACAGTAAAGGGGTTTTATATAATACCAAATGGTTAGTTCATTTCTAAAATTATTCTCAGATCTCTGCATGCAAAGCATAGTGAATCAATTTATTAATTGGGTTTTTAGTTTGGAGCATTCTGTGCTGCAGTATAACAGGTGTATAATAAAAACCAAAACAAAACATGGGCATATTTACCCAAGGTTATATGTCTACTTTTGAATTTTTGTCCTTCAACAGCAATAGATCAAATCTAGTTATACAGGGTGATCTTTATATAGAGAATATAACATTCAAAATGTGTATCATTTGCATTTAGCTATTGCAATATGATAACAGGAACAGCTAAAATATTAGGAAAAGTGATGCTTTGGATAAAACATTAACTCGACAACTATAATCTTCTAAAAATATTGGCACTGCTAGTTAATACGCTTATTATATGTTACATGGACATATTAACCCTTTGGGTGCCTTATATCACATTGGATAGCAATAAACTGCAGTCATTTTTGGGTTAAAACAAAAAATGATTATTTTGCACTTTAAGACTATAACACTAAGCATTTGAATATTTTGCTGTAGTATCTTTAACATAGATCTATCCTATGGTTGTTTTATCCAAATTCATGTGTCTTTATTGTGTTAAAAGACATTATACTTTTTCCCATTGTTATGTATGTACCTGTTTTACAAAAATGTATCTTCATTGCTCTTATGGTTAATATTGTATTAGTTGGATATAGTTAGATATATGAAATAATGGCAGAGTAATGTTCCCTTGTGATACTAAAATTTTAGTTAGAACGTGAAATAACTGTACAGCATTGACCCATTGGGATACTCAAAAAGTATATGATGCAAAAAAAAATGTTTATTAATTTAGGAAAGAAAAAGAATCTTTCTAGTACAGACAGTCAAATTGTGAATATTACTAACATGGGACTGGATGACTGCATACTCAATAGCTATCTTAAAAAAGGGGTTACATTTATTTTACATTAAAGGGACAGTCTACTCCAGAGTTGTCATTGTTTAAAAATATAGATAATCCCTTTATTACCCATTCCCCAGTTTTGCATACGCAATATGGTTATATTAATATACTTTTTATCTCTGTGATTACCTTGTATCTAGCCTCTGCAGACTGCCTGCCCCCTTATTTCAGCTCTTTTGACAGACTTGCATTTTAGCCAATCAGTGCTGACTCATAAATAACTCCATGGGAGTGAGCACAATGTTGGCTATATGGCACACATGAACTAGCACTGTCTAAATGCAGTGAGATAGGAGGCGTTTTTTAACATTTTACAAATCAGTTTGAGCCTACCTATGTTTAGCTTTAAAAAAGAACACCAAGAAAACAAAGCAAATTTGATGACAAAAATAAAATGGAAATTTGTTTAAAATTGCATGAATCATTAAAGTTTAATTTTGACTAGACTTTCCCTTTTATATGAGGTAAACAAGGAAATGTTATATCTGGATTGGCTGTGCAACACATTTCTTCTTTTGCTCAAAAAAAAACAATACACAAATGCTTGTCTGAACAGACTTGCTGACACTGGATGAAGGGGCGGGAACCTGAAACGCGTTGCGGAGCAAGTCTGCCCAGGAAAGCATTTGTTCATTTGGAAAACTCTTGAACAGCATTTGTGTATTGTTTTTATATTTAATATTGTGATATATTTTTGTCATATACATTTTATTTTCTATTAAAGATTTTATTTTATGATATTTTTGTATTGATTTTATGGTGTAATCTAGTGCTGTCAGTTTTTTGTGCTTTTTTTAATCAGGTAATTATATATATGTGTTTAACCCATAGCTCCCAACTGTCCCAAAGGATATTGTGGGATTGTAACAGGTTGTGAGGTCTATCCGCCATCCCTTCTGCTGCTTCCTCCATCAGGGCAAATGTTCAGCTTTCTAGGGTCTTCCCTGGAGTCATCCACAACAACCATAGATTCTTTTGAACACCTTTCACATTCCCGCTCCACTCATGGCTCTGGCTCCCACAATCCATCTCATCTCCATGTCCCGCAAAAGCCTCTGGGACCTGTTGGTGGTATGGGTTATCCCCTTTGCAGGGATTAATCATGTAGAGCCAGATTACAAGTGGTGTGCTACTTAGCGCTTTTGCTTGTGTGCAAACACCACCATAGGTACATTTTTAACGCATACCACGCATGTTACAAGTTGAAACTAAAATGTTTTCACATGAGGATGTCGGATAAGGAAACCGTATTAACTTATTTTCCACATAGACTTTTATTGTGCTCGTAAATCGGAAAAAGAATCTAACATCTATTGCTTGCGCGTTAACCCAACACCGTGTTCAACCTACAGCACTAACCCAAGGGTAGCTATGAATATTTTACATTCCAATGTTCTTCACATAGAAGAAAGTGTTCTTATTTTAGAATAGATATTTCTATATATACCTGATATATTTTTTGTAATATATATATATATACCTATATTTAGGTATAGGCTATATACAGATATATAGGAATATCTGTTTAAAAATACATAGAACATTTTCCTCTATGTAAAGAGCACTGGAATGTAAAATATTTAAAGGGACAGTCTAGGCCAAAATAAACTTTCATGATTCAGATAGGGCATGTAATTTTAAACAATTTCCAATTTACTTTAATCACCAATTTTGCTTTGTTCTCTTGGTATTCTTAGTTGAAAGCTTAACCTAGGAGGTTCATATGCAAATTTCTTAGACCTTGAAGGCCACCTCTTTTCAGAATGCGTATTAACAGTTTTTCACCGCTAGAGGGTGTTAGTTCACGTATTTCATATAGATAACACTGTGCTTGTGCACGTGAAGTTATCTGGGAGCAGGCACTGATTGGCTAACCTGCAAGTCTGTCAAAAGAACTGAAATAAAGGGGCTGTTTGCAGAGGCTTAGATACAAGATAATCACAGAGGTTAAAAGTATATTATTATAACTGTGTTGGTTATGCAAAACTGGGGAATGGGTAATAAAGGGATTATCTATCTTTTAAAAAAATAAAAATTCTGGTGTAGACTGTCCCTTTAAAGTAAATACATAGTAAAACATATTATTAAATATTAAAATTGAATAAAAATGATTTTTCATGTTTTCTGGTATTTAAGTGGAAAGGGCCCCAAAGTATATATACACATATAAACATAAATGCACATGTATACACACACACACACATATATATATATATATATATATATATATATATACATATTTGGACATATATATGCATATATACATTATAGTCCTCTCCATTCAAATATCTTATCAAATACCAAATACCGTTTAATCCTTATAATCATTTTTTATAAATACTTATATGAATCATTTTATCGGATAGTGTATTTACGAGTGTAACACTTTATTTTAATGTATTTATGCTGTATTTGGTGCATCTTTTTCTTTAGCCCTAATCCTTTACATGAGGACTTCAGTCATGCTAACCCAACGATCGCAAATTTAGTTCACGCTCGTTAGTAGCACTTACTTTCAACTTGCAATAGATGTGCAAGTTAGCTTGCATGCAATATTTCAATATTGAACTCACGCTAACAATTGCGCGCAACTTGTAACCTAGTCCTTAGTTAGCTAGGGCCGCAAAAACATAATTTATGTAAGAACTTACCTGATAAATTCATTTCTTTCATATTAGCAAGAGTCCATGAGCTAGTGACGTATGGGATATACATTCCTACCAGGAGGGGCAAAGTTTCCCAAACCTTAAAATGCCTATAAATACACCCCTCACCACACCCACAATTCAGTTTAACGAATAGCCAAGAAGTGGGGTGATAAGAAAAAAGTGCGAAAGCATATAAAATAAGGAATTGGAATAATTGTGCTTTATACAAAAAAATCAAAACCACCAAAAAAAAGGGGGGGCCTCATGGACTCTTGCTAATATGAAAGAAATGAATTTATCAGGTAAGTTCTTACATAAATTATGTTTTCTTTCATGTAATTAGCAAGAGTCCATGAGCTAGTGACGTATGGGATAATGATTACCCAAGATGTGGATCTTTCCACACAAGAGTCACTAGAGAGGGAGGGATAAAATAAAGACAGCCAATTCCTGCTGAAAATAATCCACACCCAGAATAAAATTTTAATGAAAAAACATAAGCAGAAGATTCAAACTGAAACCACTGCCTGAAGTACGTTTCTACCAAAAACTGCTTCAGAAGAAGAAAACACATCAAAATGGTAGAATTTAGAAAAAGTATGCAAAGAGGACCAAGTTGCTGTTTTGCAAATCTGATAAACCGAAGCTTCATTCTTAAACGCCCAGGAAGTAGAAACTGACCTAGTAGAATGAGCTGTAATCCTTTGAGGCGGAGTGTTACCCGACTCAACATAGGCATGATGAAATAAAGATTTCAACCAAGATGCCAAAGAAATGGCAGAAGCTTTCTGGTCTTTTCTAGAACCGGAAAAGATGACAAATAGACTAGAAGTCTTTCGGAAAGACTTAGTAGCTTCAACATAATATTACAAAGCTCTAACAGCATCCAAAGAATGCAATGATTTCTCCTTAGAATTCATAGGATTAGGACATAATGAAGGAACCACAATTTCTCTACTAATGTTGTTAGAATTCACAACCTTAGGTAAAAAATTCAAAAGAAGTTCGCAGCACCGCCTTATCCTGATGCAAAATCAGAAAAGGAGACTCACAAAAAAGAGTAGATAATTCAGAGACTCTTCTGGCAGAAGAGATGGCCAAAAGAAACAAAACTTTCCAAGAAAGTAATATAACGACCAAAGAATGCATGGGTTCAAAAGGAGAAGCTTGAAGAGCCCCCAGAACCAAATTCAAACTCCAAAGAAGAGAAATTGACTTAATGACAGGTTTTATACGAACCAAAGCTTGTACAAAACAATGAATATCAGGAAGATTAGCAATCCTTCTGTGAAAAAGAACAGAAAGAGCAGAGATTTGTCTTTCAAGAAACTTGCGGACAAACCTTTATCTAAACCATCCTGAAGAAATATAAGTCTTCCAGACTCTATAATATATCTCTCTAGATACAGATTTACGAGCCTGTCACATAGTATCAATCACAGAGTCAGAGAAACCTCTTTGACCAAGAATCAAGCGTTCAAACTCCACACCTTAAAATTAAGGTTTTGAGATCCTGATGGAAAAAAGAACCTTGAGACAGAAAGACTGGTCTTAACGGAAGAGTCCACAGCTGGCAAGAGGCCATCCGGACAAGATCCGCATACCAAAACCTGTGAGGCCATGCTGGAGCTACCAGCAGGACAAACGAGCATTCCTTTAGAATATTAGAGAATACCCTTGGAAGAAGAACTAGAGGCGGAAAGATATAGGCAGGATGACACTTGTAAGGAAGAGATAATGCATCCACTGCCTCCGCCCGAGGATCCCTGGATCCGGACAGATACCAGGGAAGTTTCTTGTTTAGATGAGAAGCCATCAGATCTATTTCTGAGAGTTCCCACATTTGAACAATCTGAGGAAATACCTCTGGGTGAAGACCATTCGCCCAGGTGCAACGTTTGGCGACTGAGATAATCCGCTTTCCAATTGTCCATACCTGGGATATGAACCGCAGAGATTAGACAGGAGCTGGATTCCGCCCAAACCAAAATTCGAGATACTTCTTTCATAGCCAGAGGACTGTGAGTCCCTCCTTGATGATTGATGTATGCCACAGTTGTGACATTGTCTATCTGAAAACAAATGAACAACTCTCTCTTCAGAAGAGGCCAAGACTGAAGAGCTCTGAAATTGCACGGAGTTCCAAAATATTGATCGGAAATCTCACCTCCTGAGATTCCCAAACCCCTTGTGCCGTCAGATACCCCCACACAGCTCCCCAACCTGTAAGACTTGCATCTGTTGAGATTATAGTCCAGGTCGGAAGAACAAAGAAGCCCCCTGAACTAAACGATGGTGATCTGCCCACCATGTCAGAGAGTGTCGTATAATCGGTTTAAAGATATTAATTGAGATATCTTTGAGTAATCCCTGCACCATTGGTTCAGCATACAGAGCTGAAGAGGTCGCATGTGAAAACGAGCAAAGGAGATCGCATCTGATGCGGCAGTCCTAAGACCTAAAATTTCCATGCATAAGGCTACCAAAGGGAATGATTGTGACTGAAGGTTTTGACAAGCTGATATCAATGTTAAACTTCTCTTGTCTGACAAGGACAGAGTCATAGACACTGAATCTATTCTAGAAACCTAAAAAGGTTACACTTGTCTGAGGAATCAATGAATCAAAGTCGATTCGTATGAGATTCTTCGAAAATGAGAAGACTGAGCAAGTACCCAGATATTGTCCAATAAGGAAATACCAAAAAACCCTGTTCTCAGATTACAGAAAGAAGGGCACCGAGAACCTTTGAAAAAAATTCTTGGAACTGAGGCTAGGCCAAACGGTAGAGCCACAAAACTGGTAATGCTTGTCTAAAAAGAGAATCTCAGACACTAAAAGTGATCTGGATGAATCGGAATATGTAGATACACATCCTGTAAATCTATTGTAGACATATAATGCCCTTGCTAAACAAAAGGCAGGACAGTCCTACAGTAACCATCTTGAATGTTGGTATCCTTACATAACGATTCAATATTGATAGATCCGGAACTGGTCTGAAGGAATTGACCTTCTTTGGTACAATGAAGAGATAAAATAAAACCCCAGCCCCTGTTCCAGAACTGGAACTGGCATAATTACTCCAGCCAACTCTAGATCTGAAACACATTTCAGAAATGCTGAGCCTTTGCTGTGTTAACTGGGACACGGGAAAGAAAAAAATCTCTTAGCAGGAGGCCTTAACTGAAGCCAATTCTGTACCTTTCTGAAACAATGTTCTGAAACCAGAAATTGAGAACGGAATTGATCAAAATTTCTTTGAAGAAAACGTAATCTGCCCCATACCAGCTGAGCTGGAATAAGGTCCGCACCTTCATGGGTACTTAGGAGCTGGCTATAGGTTTTCTAAAAGGCTTGGATATATTCCAAACTGGAAATAGTTTCCAAACTGATACCGCTCCTGAGAATGAAGGATCAGGTTTTTGTTCCTTATTGTGAGGAAAGGAACGAAATGATTATTAGACCTAAATTTACCTTAGATTTTTATCCTTTGGAAAAAAAGTTCCCTTCCTTCCAGAAACAGTTGAAATAATAATTTATTACCCTGGAAAGAAAGGGAAAGCAAAGTTGACTTAGAAGACATATCAGTATTCCAAGTTTAATCCATAAAGCTTTTCTAGCTAAAATAGCTAGAGACATATACCTGACATCAACTCTAATGATATCAAAAGATGGTATCACCAATAAAATTATTAGCATGTTATAGAATAATAATAATGCTATAAAATTATGATCTGTTACTTGTTGCGCTAAAGCTTCTAACCAAAAAGTTGAAGCTGCAGCAACATCCGCTAAAAATATAGCAAGTCTAAGAAGATTACCTGAACATAAGTAAGCTTTTCTTAGAAAGGATTCAATTTTCCTATCTAAAGGATCCTTAAATGAATTACTATCTGCCATAGGAATAGTAGCACATTTAGCAGGAGTAGAGACAGCCCCATAACCTTAGGGATTTTGTCCCAAAAAAACTCTAATCTGTCAGATGGCACAGGATATAATTGCTTAAACGTTTAGAAGGAGTAAAAGAATTACCCAAATTATGCCATTCCCTGGAAATTACTTCAGAAATAGCATCAGGGAGATTAAACACTTCTGGAATAACTACAGGAGATTTAAAAACCTTATTTAAACGTTTAGATTTAGAATCAAGAGGACCAGAATCCTCTATTTCTAATGCAATTAATACTTCTTTAAATAAAGAACGAATAAATTCCATCTTGAACAAATACAAAGATTTATCAGCATCAACCTCTGAGACAGAAACCTCTGAACCAGAAGAACCATTATCAGTATCAGAATGATGATGTTCATTTAAAAATTCATCTGAAAAAAGAGAAGTTTTAAAAGACTTTTATGTAAACTAGAAGGAGAAATAACAGACATAGCCTTCTTAATGGATTTAAAAAATAAAATCTCTTATGTTTATCAGGAACACTCTGAAAATTAGATGTTGACGGAACAGCAACAGGTAATGTAACAGTACTAAAGGAAATTTTATCTGCATTAATAAGTTTGTCATGACATGCAATACAAACAACAGCTGGAGAAACAGATACCAAAAATTATAGCAGATACACTTAGCTTGGTAGCTCCAGCAGTAGACAGCGATTTTCCTGTAGTATCTTCTGACTCAGATGCAACGTGAGACATCTTGCAATATGTAAGAGAAAAAACAACATATAAAGCAAAATTGATCAAATTCCTTAAATGACAGTTTCAGGAATGGGAAAAAAATGCCAAAGAACAAGCTTCTAGCAACCAGAAGCACTGAAAAAATAAGACTTAAATAATGTGGAGACAAAAGCGACGCCCTTATTTTTTAGCGCCAAATAAGACGCCCACATTATTTGGCGCCTAAATGCTTTTGGCGCCAAAAATGATGCCACATCCGGAACGCCAACATTTTTGGCGCAAAATAACGTCAAAAAATGACGCAACTTCCGGCGACACGTATGACGCCGGAAACGGAAAAGAATTTTTGCGCCAAAAAAGTCAGCGCCAAAAATGACGCAATAAAATGAAGCATTTTCAGCCCCCGCGAGCCTAACAGCCCACAGGAAAAAAAGAGTCAAATTTTTGAAGGTAAGAAAAAATGATTAATTCAAATGCATTATCCCAAATATGAAACTGACTGTCTGAAAAATAAGGAAAGTTGAACATTCTGAGTCAAGGCAAATAAATGTTTGAATACATATATTTAGAACTTTATAAACAAAGTGCCCAACCATAGCTTAGAGTGTCACAGAAAATAAGATTTACTTACCCCAGGACACTCATCTACATGTTTGTAGAAAGCCAAACCAGTACTGAAACGAGAATCAGCAGAGGTAATGGTATATATAAGAGTATATCGTCGATCTGAAAAGGGAGGTAAGAGATGAATCTCTACGACCGATAACAGAGAACCTATGAAATAGACCCCGTAGAAGGAGATCACTGCATTCAAATAGGCAATACTCTCCTCACATCCCTCTGACATTCACTGCACGCTGAGAGGAAAACCGGGCTCCAACTTGCTGCGGAGCGCATATCAACGTAGAATCTAGCACAAACTTACTTCACCACCTCCATCGGAGGCAAAGTTTGTAAAACTGAATTGTGGGTGTGGTGAGGGGTGTATTTATAGGCATTTTAAGGTTTGGGAAACTTTGCCCCTCCTGGTAGGAATGTATATCCCATACGTCACTAGCTCATGGACTCTTGCTAATTACATGAAAGAAACAATGACATGCTCTAACAATTCAGAACATTTATTTTTTGCATTGGCATATCCCTTTAAATATAATTCAATTTACTAACGTGCATGTGTACAATATTATATTCTGGAACATTGCGTGCTCTTTAAAGGAACATTAAACTGCTGAGCAAAAACTACAAAATAATATTAATAGCTCTTTTCAAATCAGTTCTCCTGTTTTAATAGCTTAAAAGGTGCAAGATACGGAAGCTCAGCCTCTTCATTCTGGGCGTCGCCATCTTGGAGCTTCTCAAGGCCTGTGCACATGCACAGATCAGTTATATTGCCTGCTTTTTTACAGCTGTATAATTTGCTTCAGATTAGTACGCATGATACATTTGTAAATTTAAATTTTTGCATTTTTTACACAGTTTCACAGCTACAAAAATATATATTTTAAAAAGCACTCAACAATAATCTATAGCAATGCATAAGCTGCAAAATGTAAAGTTTCTGCTCTGCATAATGCACCCTAACCTATAGCATTTTATACAGTTGTCAAAAAATTGACAACCTCGTTTATTTTTAAGTGTACACAGCTTTTGTCACAGTGTGTGAGAATACCTAAGCTCCAAGATGGCGGCACCAAGTATAAAAAGGTGGAGCTTAAAGGGACATGATACTCATATGCTAAATCATTTGAAAGTGATGCAGCATAACTGTAAAAAGCTGACAGGAAAATATCACTTGAGCATCTCTATGTAAAAAAGGAAGATATTTTACCTCACAATTTCCTCAGCTCACCAGAATAAGTGTTCTGTAAAAAGTTATACTTCAGTTACTGCCCAGCTGCAGGTAAAAAAAAGAAAAAGGAGGAAATGAACAGCAACCAATCAGCAACAGCAGTGCTGAGATCATGAACTCTTTTACTGTGATCTCATGAGATTTCATAGTAAACTTCTTTAAAGTGAATTTCAATTTTCAGCAATGAGTGCCCGTTTTTTAAAAATACTTTTAAAAACAGGGGCACTTTCATTGATGCACCGGATTTGTAGAAATACTTACCTTTTACTTCTCCTAAACAGGTTCGCTGATCCCCGCCTTCTTCTTCCTGCTGTATAAACACAGCAATGACAAACCGGCTTCCTCCAGTCGGGCATCATGAGATGGACGCTCTTGGGGGGAAGCCATGATTGGAGAAAGCCGGTTTTGTAATTTCTGACTTCATTACCGAGGAACTGAGGCTGGGATCGGCGATCCGGTTTTGGAGAAGTAAAAGGTAAGTATATCTACAAATCCGGTGCAATGTAAACTTTCATCAATGAAAGTGCCCCTGTTTTTAAAAGTATTTTTAAAAAACGGGCACTCATTGTTGAAAATTTACATTCACTTTAAACTGAATAGGGAAATAACACGAGTGTGCATGAGGCTCGCTCCCTTGCAAGTCCTGGGGCAGGCAGACTGATTTGCTGCTTAAAGTCCTTTACCATGGGGTGTGAATACTTAGGACATTTTGAGGTAAAATATCTTCCTTTTTTACATAGAGATGTTCAGGTGATATTTTCTAGTCAGCTTTTTACAGCTATGCTGCATCACTTTCAAGTGTTTAAACATTTGGGTATCACGTCCCTTTAAGTTACTGTCACCTTTAAACTATTAAAACAGGAAACATTATTTGAAAAGAGCTGCAGAAACAGGATAAAATTAAATAATTTTGACCTTGTTTACTAGTTTTGAGTTACGGTGCAGTACGGCTTATAACGCTGAAAAAATAGCCATTATGCTGGAATGGCCAGGAATGTTTCACAAAACTCATAACTAAAATGTTACAAATTACACTAACACCCATAAACTTCCTATTAACCCCTAAACCGCCACCCTCAAGCATCGCAAACACTAAATTAAACCTATTTACCCCTAATCTGCCGCCCACCCATATCGCGAATATTAAATAAATTTATTAAACCCTAATCTGCCGCCCACCCACATCGCCAACACTACATAAATATATTAACCCCTAAACCGCCGCTTCCCGACATCGCTGCCACTATAATAAAGTTATTAACCCCTAAACCTCCGGCCTCCCACATTGCTGCCATTAAATAAACCTATTAACCCCTAAACCTCCGGCCCCCCATATTGCAAAACACTAAATTAAAGTATTAACCCCTAAACCTAACACCCCCCTAACTTTCAATTAAAATTACAATATAACTATATTTAAAAAAATAAAAACTTACCTGTGAAATAAAACTAAACCTAACATTAAACTATAAATTAACCTAACCTTACTATTCTTATAAAATAAAAAAAACTACCAATTAAAAATCCTAAATTACAAATTAAAAAAAAAATAATCCTATGAAAAAATTAAAAAAATCTAACATTACAAAAAAACAAACACTAAATTATGAAAAATAAAAAACACTAAGATTACAAAAAATAATAAAACAAAATTATCAAAAATAAAAACAATTACACCTAATCTAATAGCCCTAAAAAAATAAAAAAAAACCCACAAAATAAAAACACTGCATAACCTACAATAATCTACCAATAGCCTTTAAAATGGCCTTTTGTAGGGCATTGCCCTAAGTTAAACAGCTCTTTTACCTTTAAAAAAATACAAAGTCCCCCCAACAGTAAAACCCAATAAATAAATAAATAAAAAAAAACTAACTCTAAAAAAAACCTAAGCTACCCATTGTCCCTAAAGGGTCATTTGTATAGGCATTACCCTTAAAAGTGAATTCAGCTCTTTTGCACTGTCCTTAAAAAGGCATTCAGCTCTTTTACAATTTGCCCAAAGCCCTAATCGGGAAAAAAAACCACCTCAAAAAATAACAAAAAATATAACAATAACCCCAGAATATCTACTCACGGTTCCTGAAGTCCGGACATCCAACTCCATCCAGGCGGCGAGAAGTCTTTATTCAGGCGGCGATATCTTCATCCATCTCAGGGGCGTCTTCTATTTTCATCCCGACGTTGCGTCGTGGAGCTATCCTGGAAGCCGATGCCATCCTGCGTGGAGTGTCTTCTTCATATGGTCACAGCCGTACACTGAAGCTTTAATGTAAGGTACACATTTCAAAATGGCGTACCTTTCATTCCTATTGGCTGATTTAATTTTTCAAATTCAAATCAGCCAATAGGATGAGAGCTACTGAAATCCTATTGGCTGTTTTGAACAGCCAATAAGATTTCAGTAGCTGTCATCCTATTAGCTGTTTTGAACAGCCAATTGGATTTCAAAAGCTCTCATCCTATTGGCTGATATGAATTTGAAGAATCAAATCAGCCAATAGGAATGCAAGGTATGCCATTTTGAAACGGGTACCTTGCATTGAAGTTTCAGTGTACGGCGGTGACCGTATGAAGAGGACTCTCCACGCAGGATAGCATCGGCTTCCAGGATAGCTCCACTCTGCGCCGCCAGGGATTACGATAGAAGACGTCCACGGAATGGATGAAGATATTCCCGACTGGATGAAGACTTCTCGCCGCCTGGATGAAGAATTCCCGCAGCCTGGATGGGGATGGATGTCCGGACTTCATCAGGAACTGTGAGTAGATATTCTGGGGTTAGTGTTAGGTTTTTTGTTTTTGTTTTGGGTGGGGGGGGGTTCAGATTAGGGCTTTGGGCAAATTGTAAAAGAGCTGAATACCCTTTTAAGGGCAGTGAAAAGGAGCTGAATGCCCTTTTAAGGGTAATACCAATAACAATGACCATTTAGGGGCAATGAGTAGCTTAGATTTTTTTAGAGTTAGGTTTTTTATTTTGGGGGTTGGTTGGGTGGTGGGTTTTACTGTTGGGGGGGAAAAGAGCTGTTTAACTTAGGGCAATGCCCTATAAAAGACCCTTTTAAGGGCTATTGGTAGTTTATTGTAGGTTAGGGGGTGTTGGGGGGCTTTTTAATTTTTTAGGGCTATTAGATAAGGTGTAATTGTTTTTATTTTTGATCATTTTATTTATTATTTTTTGTAATCTTAGTGTTTTTTATTTTTTGTAATGTTAGATTTTTTTTTATTTTTTTTTAGGATTATTTTTTTTTTTAATTTTTAATTTAGGATTTTTAATTTGTAGTTTTTTTTATTTCATTAGAATAGTACGGTTAGGTTAATTTATAGTTTAATGTTAGGTTTATTTTTATTTCACAGGTAAGTTTTTATTTATTTAAATATAGTTATATTGTAATTTTAATTTAAAGTTAGGGGGTGTTAGGTTTAGGGGTTAATAGTTTAATTTAGGGTTTTACAATGTGGGATGCCGGAAGTTTAGGGGTTAATAAGTTTATTTAGTGACGGAGATGTGGGAGGCCAGAGGTTTAGGGGTTAATAGGTTCATTTAGTGGCGGCGATGTTGGGGAGTGCCGATTTAGGGATTAATAACTGTATTATAGTGTCAGCGATGTCGGGTAGCGGCAGAATAGGGGTTAATAACTTTTATTAGTGGCGGCGATGTTGGGGGAGGCGAATTAGGGGTGTTTAGACTAGGGATTTATTTTAGAGTGTTAGGTTTAAATATAACTTTCTTTCCCCCATAGACATCAATGGGGTTGCGTTACGGCGATCGCCATTCCACACTTTAGGTGTTAGTTTTTTTCTAACACTCTCTCCCCATTGATATCTATGGGGGAAAGCGTGCACGAGCACGTCAAATCAGCCCTTGGCTTTTGTGCGGTATGGAGCTTAAAGGGACACTGAACCCAAATTTTTTCTTTTGTGATTCAGATAGAGCATGCAATTTTAAGCAACTTTCTAATTTACTCCTATTATCACATTTTCTTCCTTCTCTTGGTATCTTTATTTGAAATGCAAGAATGTAAGTTTAGATGCCAGCGCATTTTGGGTGAATAAACTGGGTTATTCTTGCAGATTGGTGGATAAATGCATCCACCAATAAAAAACTACTGTCCAGAGTTCTGAAACAAAAAATAAGCTTAGATACCTTCTTTTTCAAATAAAGATAGCAAGTGAACGAAGAAAAATTGTTAATAGGAGTAAATTAGAAAGCATGCTCAATCTGCATGCTCAATCTGAATCATGAAAGAAAAAATGTGGGTTCAGTGTCCCTTTAACGCATCATAACGCACATTGAAGGAGGCTTTTCAGTAACTCGTAATGGCAGCGCTATGGAGAGTGAAATAAGGCAACTTTTATGGCATTATTTTCGCACCCTGTTCAGCGCAAAACTCTTAATCTAGGCGATTGTGTGTAGTTACTGTGATGAGAGTAGGATGTGATGTCACTAGTTTGGGGGCGGGGCTTAGGTCCGGTATCTCTGTCATTTGTGCGCAGCCTGTATGAATTAGCTGAATTCTGTGAGTTTGGTGTTGCAAAAGAAGAGCAAATCAGAGACAGAATAGTTATTGGAATTGCAGATGCTGAAGTCTCCCTGAAGCTGCAGTTAGAGCCTGATTTAACGTTAGACGGGGCTATTAGGATGGCCCGCCAGAGTGAACTGGTGAAAAAGCAAAGTGCTGATCTGAGGTCTGAGAGTATTGTGGATGAAGTGCAACAGTCTAGGAAAACTGCTAGTGAAAGGCACAGTGTGAGCGGTAGATCTAAAGTACTGGAAAGGCCTAGAAGTGGATGGGCGCAACATGGCCGATGCACGCAGTGCTACCGGGCTCATGATCAGAGTGCTATATGCCCGGCCAGAGATAAAAGATGCAGAAAATGCAACAGAATAGGCCATTTTGAAGTGGTGTGTAAAACTGAATACATTAAGGAGATGCAGGTGGACAGTGACCAGGAGGGTCAGGAAGTGTCTTTTGTGGGGTCTGTTGTGGAACGGACAAGCTCAGAGGAAGATTGGAAAGTTACTTTTACTGTAATGTAATTTATGAAACTGCCTCGACAGCCCCAGCTGGCGAAGGTTACTACAAATGTCCATAGTCCTGGTGGCCGCATTGATTGTGTGGGGAAATTTCTTGCCAGCTGTGAGTAAAAGCAAAGGAAGTTCACCATGTGGGTGCATGTGATCCGAGGTCAGTGTGTTAACAGTTTACTGAGCAGAAAAGCAGCCTGTGACTTGGGCCTCGTGGCCAGAGTGAATGAGATTTCCGAAGATATGTTTGGCGAGTTGGGCCTACTGAACTGCAAACCTGTCCGTATAGCACTTAAAAGTGACGCAGTCCCATACAGTATTTCTACCCCTCGTAGAATCCTGTTCCCGCTCATGCCTCAAGTGGAGAAAGAGCTTATGCGCATGAAGTCTATGGGGGTTATTGAAGAGGTTGTGTAAGCGACTGATTGGTGTGCCCCCATTGTTCCAGTTGCAAAGAAAAACGGAAAGGTGCGCATCTGTGTGGACCAGAAAAGGTTGAATAAAGCAGTGAAGAGAGAGAGATTTGTGCTGCCGACATTAGAAGATATAGCTCCAAAGTTGGCTGGGGCGAAGTTCTTTTCCACATTAGACGCTTCTAGCGGCTTTTGGCAGATCCCTCTGGATCCAAAGTGCCGCAAACTGACTACCTTTATCACACCGGTAGGTCGGTTCTGCTTCTGCAGACTCCCCTTTGGGATATCCTCCGCTCCTGAAATCTTTCAAAGGGAAATGAGTTCTCTCCTGAGTGACCACGTGGGCACAGCGGTCGTCATGGACGACATTCTAGTGTATGGGTCTACAGTGGAGGAGCATGATCAGCATTTAAGTTGTGTGCTACAGGCTATCAAAGAGTCTGGGCTGAAGCTGAATAAAGAAAAATGTAATTTTAGGAAAACTGAATTATGCTACTTTGGGCATATCATCAACGGGGATGGCATCAAGCCAGACCCCAAGAAAATTTGTGCTATTGAACAGATGAAAAGCCCTTCTGATGTACATGAGCTGAGACAGATATTGGGCCTTGTAAACTACGTGGGCAAGTTTCTTCCAGATTTATGAACAGTTTTACACCCTGTCACAGAGTTGCTTAAGAAAGACGTTGCCTGGGTCTGGGAACCTTCACAAGAAAAAGCTTTTCTGCATACCAAGTCCCTGCTGGGGTCTGCCCCAGTGCTGGGGTTCTACGACCCTTCAAAAAAGACTGTGGTTAGTGCCGATGCAAGCAGTTATGGGTTGGGGGCTGCACTCCTGCAGCTGAATGACAACAAACTACAGCCTATCGCCTACTGTTCCCGCACACTGACGGCTGCAGAGTCAAAATACGCTCAAATTGAGAAAGAGTGCATGGCTGCAGTTTGGGCCTGTGAGCGCTTTCAGCGTTATCTAGTGGGTTTGGAGAAATTTAGTCTGGAAACTGACCACAAACCGCTAGTCCCTCTAATCAATTCTTATGACATTGACAAAACACCCTTGAGATGCCAGAGACTTTTAATGAGACTGCTCAGGTTCAATGTTCAGGCAGTGCATGTGCCGGGGAAACAACTGGTTGTGGCAGATACACTATCCAGGCTCCCGCTGGCTGCTGCTGAAGAATCCTCCACGGAATCGGATGTGAAAGTGTATGTTGATTCAGTTGTGGCCTCTAAGTCCATTTCTTCAAGGAAACTGGAAGAGATAAAGAAAGAGACATATTTGGACACAGATCTGCAAGAAGTTATAAGGTACATAAAAGAAGGCTGGCCCGAGAGCCGGGCAGCCTGGATGTCTTTAAATGCTTACCAGCCAGAGAGGTTGCAGCTCACGGAGCTGGAGGGGTTGGTGCTGTTCCAAGACCGCATTGTAATTCCTGTCAGCATGAGGAAGGAGATGTTAAACAGGATTCACGATGGCCACTTAGGCATTACAAAGTGCAGAAAAAGGGCAGCTACAGCTGTGTGGTGGCCTGGGATCAGCTCCGACATTGCAAATCACGTGTCTAAATGTGCCTTTTGCCGGGAACGCCGGCCTACTCAGAGAAGGGAGCCCTTGATGTCTACTCCGCTGCCTGCGGGGCCGTGGCAGAAGATAGCTGCTGATTTGTGTGAACTGCACAGGAAAAAGTTTCTTGTTGTGATCGACTACTATTCCAGGTATTTGGAAATTGCACCCCTGAATGATATCACAAGTCAGGCCGTTATCATTCACCTAAAGAGCTTGTTCGCCCGCTGGGGCATTCCAATGGAGCTGGTGAGTGATAATAGTATGCAGTTCGATTCTACAGAGTTCAGTGCTTTCAGCAGGGAATATGATTTTGTACATTCCACGTCAAGTCCACATTATCCGCAGGCCAACGGAATGGCTGAAAGGGCAGTTCAAACAACAAAATTCATTCTAAAGCAATCTGAGCCGTACCTAGCCCTCTTGTCATACAGGGCGACGCCCATTCAAGCCACCGGGTTTAGCCCGGCACAGCTGATGCTAGGACGCCAGATTCGCACCACTTTACCCTCAGTGGGTGTCTTCAAGCCGCCTGGCCCTGTTCCTCGGGACGAAGTCCTTAGGAGGGATGAAGAGGCCAAAAAGGGTTATCGTTTCTTCTACGACAGGAGACATTCTGTCAGGCCTTTACAGGAACTGAAAGCGGGCCAAAGTGTCAGAATTAAACTGGATGATGAGAAGAAATGGAAGACGCCTGCTACGGTAGTGGGCCGCTCTCCAGAACCAAGGTCTTACACAGTCCTTACAGAGGGAGGGACGGTTACACGCCGTAACCGAAGACATCTTCAGCCTGTACCTGAGAGTCTGGAACCGGATACCTCAGTACCACCGCCGGTGGGATCCCCTGTTCTAAGAGAGGTGCCTTCCCCTCAGCAAGATCACAGCGGGGATATATCTTTGCCTCCAGCAGACTCTAATTCACCATCTTCTGTATCAGAGGACAGTTCATGCAAAGTTACTTCGAGCGGAAGAGTGGTGAAACTTCCGGCCCGATATAGGGACTGACTTTAGCTAGAACAGTGACCGGAAGTATGGGCAGAATAATCCCATGGTCACTGTGGACTAGGGTAGTCTACCCCGATGTCCAAGTCAGGATGTAATTTATTTGTTCATGTTTTCTAATCTATCTGTTTATATAATGTTCAAAAACAAAAATGTTGTTGTATACTCTGTGTACCTTGTTATTTGTTATATGCAAATGTATGCTTCGCCTTTGAAAAAGGGGAAGATGTGATGAGAGCAGGATGTGATGTCACTAGTTTGGGGGCGGGGCTTAGGTCCGGTATCTGTGTCGCAGTTAGTTTAGTACAATCAACCTGTCTAGATGTGAATTGCTATGCTCTGTAATAAAATAGAGTTGTACCATCATTGCTGTGTCCTGCATATGTCCTGCATCTCATGACAGTTACTATTCCTTTGTAGTTGTGCACAGCATTTTAATGTTCCTAAAAACAATTTATTTTCTGCTGTGGAAGCACAATAGCTTGTAGCCTGCAACACACCAGTGGGCGATATAGACCTGCTATGAAACCTTTTTCATTTTGGGTTCTAGGGAGATGGCTGAGCTGGAAAGAGATTTTCCCGTGGGCATCTGTGAATTTAATGACTCCAATTTGACTGGAACAGGGTCACCAGCTGCAGGTAAATACTTGGAAATGTGACAATGTTTCTGTGTGTATTTCTTATTCTTTCTTATGAAACATAACACTTTGAAGCACAAATAACCAAGGATTGAAACTGAGATTAAATCCCTCAAATTAATGATATTTTCACTTCTGGAATTACCTGGGTTTGATGTTTAATATCTAAACCTTACTTTAAAGGAACGTTAAACTAAATATTTTCTTTAATTTATAGGGACAGGCAACTCCAAAATTGTTATTGTTTAAAAAGATAGATAACGCCTTTACTACCCATTCCTCAGCTTTGCACAACAAACATTTTTATATTAATATACTTTATAACATTTAAACCTCTACATTTCTGCCTGTTTCTAAGCCACTACAGGCAGCCTCTTATCACATTTTTTTTATTAGATTTTCAAAAAAAGAGACTGCTAGTTCATGTGATAACATTGTGCTCTCTCCTGTGAAGTTGTGGCTGACACTGCACTAATTGGCTAAAATGCAAGTCAATATATACTAAATAAATAGCCATGTGATCAGGGGGCTGTCAAACGAGGCTTAGATACAAGGTAATCACAGAGGTAAAATTATATTAATATAACCATGTTTGCTGTGCAAAACTAGTGAATATTGGAGTAGACTGTCCCTTTAAGGTATAATTATCTATGGTAAAAACAAAATACATTGCAATGCATTTTCACGATTTATTTTGTCAGCTATTCCTGTAATTTACCTCTGAAAATCTTTTTTTTTCTTTCACTGCTATCAGAAAAGTTGGAGTGCATTCTGCAAGATCCAGAACCCTGTCCCTTGAGTATTCTGCATAGCGATTAATTAATGAGTATAGGAGCTTATTTTTATCCATTTATACTAGCCAACAGCAAAAAATATGCCACTGAAAATATTTTTTAAAGGGTATATCCCTGGACTGCAAGACAATGCACATTTTGCTAACAAATTATTTAAAAATGTGTGTATATATATATATATATATATATATATATATATATATATATATATATATATACACACATATATGTATACATTGTATCTATCTATTTATCTATCTATCTACACACTGTGAGATTTCTACCATTCTTTAACCTTTTAATGCCGTTATGCCGTTGTATTCCGTCACAACGGCACTGGGCTTTAAAGCCGTTATGACGGAATACAACGTCATCGCAAACGGCTGTCCTGAAGCCTACTACGCTGTTCCGATGTAAATTTTTTAACCCGGTCATGAAAGGATTAAAAGAAAATCTGGCAATACCAAATATTATAAAAATAAAATCGTAGTATTTTAACTTTCACTTGACAATTTTAACCCACAATCTACTTGTCTCTAATGGTTCTAAATAAGATGATGACCAAAATAATTATTTCCTGGAAGAAACGTGTAAATGTTTTTTGTCACCTGTGTAAAACTTGTATAGCTTTATTGATATAACAATAAAATAAAATGCTGTGAATGTTTTCCTAATATTTGAACGATTTCATTAACTGAGTGAGAAAGGTTAGCCAAGTCAGGTTTTTTTTATGCTATAGAGAAAAAAGTCACTTGAAGGGAGATATGATTTGTAATATATAGTGCTTTTGGAGTAAACTCTGTTGTCAAGGGAACTATCCTGGTAAAGAGGTTTACAAATATCAGCTGCCCATTGTTTGATGTTAAAAAAATATATATGCAGTATATTTACAAAGAAATGTTTTATGGTGACTGTAGTCAAATTGGACTACATTATATATTTATTGCTGATTCCTATAAATCTGATGATTGTTTAATTAGCTCTTCCAATAACTGCTCTAGTTTATCTTTATAGCGGATATAAAATGTGAATAGATTGTTTTGGAGAGAACAATGCCCTAAAATTATTTGTAGGTAATAGGTATTGATTGTCAATATGAAAAATAACTATTAAATTGTAAGTACAGTGAACATAAATAGATCACAAATAGGTTATTCTATTTGCAAATGAGACTATAGTAAAAGCAGCACAAATATAAAAGGAAAAGGAAATTAAAGGGTCATAAAATGTAAAATATAAAATACTCTAATATGTTAGGGGATGTTAATATTGCACTGTTGCTTCTGCATAAATATGTTTAATGCCTGGGAAGCAATGCACTACTGGGAACTAGATAAACACATCAGATAAGCCAATGGAAAGAGGCATATGTGTATAGCTACCAATCATCAGCTAGCCCCAAGTAATGCATTACTGCTACTGAGCCTATTTAAGTGTTCTTTTCAACCAATGATACCAAAAGAACAAAGTACATTTTGTAACAGAGCTAAATCATGAAAATGTAATTTTGAATTTTTTTTTGCCATTTGAAAGTATTTTTTAATAAATACATCAGAAAGAAATTGCATTGCAAAATATCTACACACAAAGGGCCAGATTACAAGTGGAGCACTATTTAACACTACTGCTCGAGCGTTAACTGCACTAGAAGTAAGCTTTTGCGCTTGTATTATGAGTTGAAAGTAAACTGTTTTTAAACTTACAATATGGCGTGCGCATTCACGTATTCCCCGATAGAAGTCAATAGAGCAAAAAAAACTAACACACTCGCGCAAACCCGATTGCATATTCTCATGTGCGTTAACCCAACATGAGAAAATGAATATTTCACATTCCAATGTTCTTCACATAGAGGAAAATGCTATATTTATTCATAAATATTTCTACATATATCTGATAAAATATATATCTATATACATATATATATATATATATATATATATATATAACACACAGAGAAAACCCAGCACTCACTTACAAGCTCTCAGCTAAGATTTAAAAGCAAAAATGGAAGGGTTAGTCACCGCATCTGGCCAAATGGGACAAGCTCAGGTACCACGTCAAGGTCCTTTCCAATACCTGAGACCCTAAAACAGCCACACAATGCAAGCTTTCAAATCCAAACAAACTGAAAACAAGGGAAGGGTGCACAGGAATATGTAACCACCCTAGACATATACAAAACACGGAAGGGAACTGCACTCTCATACCGGACCGGGTACACATCCCATGACCCTGCAACATGCTCAGCCCTGGGTGCCACTGGCACTCACAGGAAGCTGTGCTGTCCCCAGAGCCACAAGCAGTTAACCCCAGACAGGTCTGGGTGCAAGAACCATATGGAAAATTACAAAACAATTTCCGTGTTTTGTATATATCTAGGGTGGTTACATATTCCTGTGCACCCTTCCCTTGTTTTCAGTTTGTTTGGATTTGAAAGCTTGCATTGTGTGGCTGTTTTAGGGTCTCAGGTATTGGAAAGGACCTTGACGTGGTACCTGAGATTGTCCCATTTGGCCAGATGCGGTGACTAACCTTTCCATTTTTGCTTTTAAATCTTAGCTGAGAGCTTGTAAGTGAGTGCTAGACTTTCTCTGTGTGTTGTATTAATTTGTTTTGTAATTTTCCCTATGGTTCTTGCACCCAGACCTGTCTGGGGTTAACTGCTTGTGGCTCTAGGGACAGCACAGCTTCCTGTGAGTGCCAGTGGCACCCAGGGCTGAGCATGTTGCAGGGTCATGGGATGTGTACCCGGTCCGGTATGAGAGTGCAGTTCCCTGCCATGTTTTGTATATATATATATATATATATATATATATATATTTATAGGAATGTCTATTTATAAAAACTTAGAACAAATTCTGCTATCTGAAGAACATTGGAATGGGAAATATTTACAGTGAATACATAGTGTAGATACCCATATAAATACATAAATTCATATGTACATATATATATATATATATATATATATATATATATATATATATATATATATACATATACATATTTAGGCAAGGATATGTATGTATGTCTATTATAAATCCCTTTGCAGCCTTTTTTTTACTAACACCTGAAACCTCATATCTTTGAGCCATTATAACTTTTTTGTGCAATTTTTTTTAATATTTTTTATTAGATAGTGTTATGAATGTAACTGTACTTTTTAATGTATTTTTGATGTTTTGTGACACTTCTTTGTTTTGCAAAACAGTTAACCAGTGCTCTCAGGTTGCGGTCATCATTCTAGCATAAATCACAATTGCGCATAAGCGATTGTGTTTTCTTTCAACTTTCAATATGAGCGGTAAACACGACAAGTGCAAACACCCGCAATAAACCCCTTTATCGCTTGCGCGAAACTGTTAGCGCTCCACTTCTAATCTGGCCATCAATAAGGCCAAGTTTACATTGTTGATGTTAATCATTTTCAGTTGGCCAATAAACAGCTGCAAAAAGGCTGACACTATTTAACAGTTTTCAAAGCTGCCAGATTTTTATTTTACTCTAGCTAAATTATGGAAGCAGATGGTTGTGTTTTGGCTCCCACTAAAGTCGATAGGAGTTGAAAAACAATAAGGGATAGATTACAAGGGGAGCGCTAAATATCGCTTGCGTGCAAACGATATTAGTGCTCCACTTTGTAATACCAATGCACGCTAATGTGCGCTGGTATTACAAGTTAAGCGCAATGATAGATAGATAGATGGATAGATGGATAACAGATAGATAGATAGATAGATAGAATGATCATAGATCGACTGAAATATAGATGATAGAGATAGATAGATAGATATGGATAGATAATAGATAGATAACAGATAGAAAGATAAACAGAAAGATAGACAGATAGATAACAGATTGACAGGTAGATAGATAGACAGATAGATAACAGATAGGCAGGTAGATAGATAGAACGCAGATAGATAGATAGATAGATAGATAGATAGATAGACAGATAGACAGGTAGATAGACAGATAAAAGATAGACAGGTAGATAGATAGCAGATAGATGATTGATAGATTGATTGATTGATAGATAGATAGATAGATAGATAGATAACAGGCAGATAGATAGATAGATAAATAACAGATAGACAGGTAGATAGATAGATAGATGATAGATAGATAAATAACAGGCAGATAGATAGATAGATAGATAAATAACAGATAGACAGGTAGATAGATAGATAGATGATAGATAGATAGATAGATAGATAGATAGATAGATAGATAGATAGATAGATAGATAGCAGATAGATAATTGATAGATTGATAGATAGATATACACACACAAACTAATGAGTGTGCTAATTCAATCTGTATTGAAGCTCCTTATCTATTTACCCTCTCTGTATCTAAGATGCAATATCTGTGATATCTAAAATATTCTAAATCTTGTGAATTACTTTAATGATATTGGAAAAACAAAGTGTTGCAACTGAAGAGAGTTATTGAGTAATTGAGTGAGTCTTACCCTGTTTTTGACTATAAGGTCATGTATGTTATAGTTAATAAGTTACATATTGAAATTGGCATTTGACATATTATTTTCAATCTATTCATATAATTATGAATCATTATGTAAGGAGTTACTATATGAGATATTCTGTTGTGATTTCTCAGTGGATATAATGTGCCCCATGTTATAAACTGCAGATGAACAAGGTATCAAATTTGTAAACCTGTCCACCTGCCTTTGTGGTGAATGGGCAGTGGACTCTAGGCTTGACAATCACCCCGAATGAACCAAGAACTGATGATTGGATTCTCAATATCTGATAGAAATGTCACCATCTAAAAGAGAGCTTACCATATAAGGTTTTATAAAATGAAATAATGGATAAGTCAATGGAATATGATGTTTAACAAAAATAAATGTAGTTGCCAAAAAAAAAGCAGGAATGAACACTGGACAGTAGTACGTTTTACTTTACTCTTCTCTTCAGTGAAGACATAGGGGCCGAATTATCATTGTGCAAGCGGACATGATCCGATATTGCGTATCATGTCCGCTGCACATCGAGAAATGCCGACAGCATACGCTCTCTGCATTTATCATTGCACTAGCAGTTCTTGTGAACTGCTGGTGCAATACCGCCCCCTGCAGATTTGCGGCCAGGCCATCAAGCCCTGTGCAGAGCTTGATAAATATGCCCCTTTAAGTAATTACTACAGGTTAGTTTTAAATGAATGGAGAAAATGCAAGCTTTGGAGCTTTTTGGTATCTAACATACTTTACATTTCTTGTCATACTCATTCTATTCATGAACTTTGAATCTAACATCAATATCCTCCATTACATAGATGCCTATAGCCTTGATTTCAGTCTTCATTAGTACTGAGGAAGATAGATAACGGTTTTCTGTGGTTTTCATATAAATGGTGGATTATACTGTAAGCTAATGAGCAAGGCATATATAAGTATGCTGTGATGGAACAATGATGGTGGAAGTGTCATAAGACCACCAGGTCAGGTGTAAATGCCAGGTGAACCAAACAGTTGCCTAAAGATCCTGCTATTGGGGTACAGTATGGTAATCAGATGGTATTAGCGCTCCACTTTGTAATATCAGGGAATAATAAGGTGCACTGGCATCAGAACATCACACAGGGAAGGGGGTAAGTAGCACAACGATGGGCAGCATTTTTAAATATACAGTATATGTATATAATTATATACATATATATATATATATATATATATATATATATATATATACAGGTCTATGGGAACACACAGTTCCCATAGACCGCAATGTAAAGGCAATGTTTACTCCCCACTTCCACAACATTTAGGAAAAAAATTATTAAGAGAGAATAATTTGCATTTATTACCAATATGGCCATTTTAGTAATAAATGCATATTATTCTCTATTGATGTATGTAGCCTTTATACCTCAATAAAACACACAAGTGGTATCTCTTCAGTAGAAAATCTTTTAAAATCAGAAGGTGAATATACATCGGGAGAGATCCAATTTTTGGTAGATTTGTTAACTATCATATTGCACTGCAATTATTTTCTTTTTATGGATACTTTTTATCTGCAAAAACAGGGAACTGCCATGGGTTCCAACGTCGCCCTCACATACGCCAATATTTTCATGGGCAACTTTGAGGAGCACTTTGTTTACTCCAATAAGTTGTTCTTGCTCTATGGCGCCTCCTGGTGGAGGACAATAGATGATAATTTTGGTGTATGGTTGGGTGACGTTGGAACTCTGGTAGAGTTTGTTGAGGATCTGAATAACACAGTACAAGGCCTTAAATTCACTCTGGAAATGAGTGGAACAGGAATTAATTTTTTAGATTCTCATGTATATATGGAGAATGGTTCTTTATATTCAGATTTATATGTTAAACCCACAGATAAAAACAACTTATTAGAGTTTGGCAGCTTTCATACCATTAAGCTATACCTAAAAGCCAATATCTAAGGGTTAAGCGCATAGTGACTGACGAGACTAAATGCAAATTGAGATTAAAAGAAATGTCTGATAAATTTAAAGAAAGAGGATATCCATCCAAATTAATAGAGGAACAATTACAAAATGCAATTCAAACTGAAATTATAACACATGATAAAAAAAATAACAAAAGAAGTAAAGTTGATGAACAAGAGAGGCTAATTTTTATTACTCAGTATAATTGACTTAGTCCCAAAATTAATCAGATTGTGAGACAAACATAATTTATGCTTACCTGATAAATTTATTTCTCTTGTGGTGTATCCAGTCCACGGATCATCCATTACTTGTGGGATATTCTCCTTCCCAACAGGAAGTTGCAAGAGGATCACCCACAGCAGAGCTGCTATATAGCTCCTCCCCTAACTGCCATATCCAGTCATTAGACCGAAACAAGCCAAGAAAGGAGAAACCATAGGGTGCAGTGGTAACTGTAGTTTAAATTAAAATTTAGACCTGCCTTAAAAAGACAGGGCGGGCCGTGGACTGGATACACCACAAGAGAAATAAATTTATCAGGTAAGCATAAATTATGTTTTCTCTTGTAAGGTGTATCCAGTCCACGGATCATCCATTACTTGTGGGATACCAATACCAAAGCTAAAGTACACGGATGAAGGGAGGGACAAGGCAGGCTTAAATGGAAGGAACCACTGCCTGTAGAACCTTTCTCCCAAAAATAGCCTCTGAAAAAGCAAAAGTATAAATTTTGTAAAATTTTTAAAAGGTATGAAGCGAAGACCAAGTCGCCGCCTTGCAAATCTGTTCAACAGAAGCCTCCTTTTTAACGGCCCAGGTGGAAGCCACAGCTCTAGTAGAATGAGCTGTAATCCTTTCAGGGGGCTGCTGTCCAGCAGTCTCATAGGCTAAGCGTATTACGCTCCAAAGCCAAAAAGAAAGAGAGGTTGCCGAAGCTTTTTGACCTCTCCTCTGTCCAGAGTAAACAACAAACAGTGTAGATGTTTGGCGAAAATCTTTAGTAGCTTGTAAGTAAAACTTTAAAACACGGACCACGTCCAGATAATGTAAAAGGCGTTCCTTCTTTGAAGAAGGATTAGGACACAATGATGGAACAACAATCTCTTGATTGATATTCTTGTTAGAAACTACCTTAGGTAAAAACCCAGGTTTGGTACGCAGAACTACTTTATCTGAATGGAAAATCAGATAAGGAGAATCACATTGTAAGGCAGATAACTCAGAGACTTTCCGAGCCGAGGAAATAGCCATCAAAAACAGAACTTTCCAAGATAAAAGTTTGATATCAATGGAATGAAGGGGTTCAAACGGAACCCCTTGAAGAACTTTAAGAACCAAGTTTAAGCTCCATGGGGGAGCAACAGGTTTAAACACAGGCTTAATTCTAACCAAAGCCTGACAAAAAGCTTGAACGTCTGGAACTTCTGCCAGACGCTTGTGCAAAAGAATAGACAGAGCAGAAATCTGTCCGTTTAAAGAACTAGCTGATAATCCTTTTTCCAAACCCTCTTGGAGAAAGGACAATATCCTAGGAATCCTAACCTTACTCCATGAGTAATTCTTGGATTCACACCAATAAAGGTATTTACGCCATATCTTATGGTAGATTTTCCTGGTGACAGGCTTTCGTGCCTGTATAAGGGTATCAATGACTGACTCGGGGAAGCCACGCTTTGATAAAATCAAGCGTTCAATCTCCATGCAGTCAGTCTCAGAGAAATTAGATTTGGATGATTGAAAGGACCTTGTAGTAGAAGGTCTTGTCTCAGAGGCAGGGTCCATGGTGGAAAGGATGACATGTCCACTAGGTCTGCATACCAGGTCCTGCATGGCCACGCAGGCGCTATCAAGATCACTGATGCTCTCTCCTGTTTGATTTTGGCAATCAGTCGAGGGAGCAGAGGAAACGGTGGAAACACATAAGCCAGGTTGAAGAACCAAGGCGCTGCTAGAGCATCTATAAGTGCCGCTTCTGGGTCCCTGGACCTGGATCCGTAACACGGAAGCTTGGCGTTCTGGCGAGACGCCATGAGATCCAGTTCTGGTTTGCCCCAACGATGAACCAATTGAGCAAACACCTCCGGATGGAGTTCCCACTCCCCCGGATGAAAAGTCTGACGACTTGGAAAATCCGCCTCCCAGTTCTCTACACCTGGGATATGGATTGCTGATAGGTGGCAAGAGTGAGTCTCTGCCCAGCAAATTATCTTGGAGACTTCTAACATCGCTAGGGAACTCCTGGTTCCCCCTTGATGGTTGATGTAAGCCATAGTCGTGATGTTGTCCGACTGAAATCTGATGAACCTCAGGGTTGCTAACTGAGGCCAAGCTAGAAGAGCATTGAATATTGCTCTTAACTCCAGAATATTTATTGGGAGGAGTTTCTCCTCCTGATTCCACGATCCCTGAGCCTTCAGGGAATTCCAGACTGCACCCCAACCTAGAAGGCTGGCATCTGTTGTTACAATTGTCCAATCTGGCCTGTGAAAGGTCATACCTTTGGACAGATGAACCCGAGATAGCCACCAGAGAAGAGAATCTCTGGTCTCTTGATCCAGATTTAGCAGAGGGGACAAATCTGTGTAATCCCCATTCCACTGACAGAGCATGCATAGTTGCAGCGGTCTGAGATGTAGGCACGCAAATGGCACTATGTCCATCGCCGCTACCATCAAGCCGATTACTTCCATACACTGAGCCACCGAAGGGCGCGGAATAGAATGAAGAACACGGCAAGATTTTAGAAGCTTTGATAACCTGGATTCTGTCAGGTAAATCTTCATTTTTACAGAATCTATCAGAGTCCCTAGGAAGGAGACTCTTGTGAGTGGGGATAGAGAACTCTTTTCCTCGTTCACCTTCCACCCATGTGACCTGAGAAATGCCAGAACTATGTCCGTATATGACTTGGCAATCTGAAAGCTTGATGCCTGTATCAGGATGTCGTCCAGATAAGGGGCCACTGATATACCTCGCGGTCTTAGGACCGCCAGAAGCGATCCCAGAACCTTTGTAAAGATTCTTGGAGCTGTAGCTAACCCGAAGGGAAGAGCCACAAATTGGTAATGTCTGTCCAGAAAGGCAAACCTTAGGAACCGATGATGATCTTTGTGAATCGGTATGTGAAGGTAAGCATCCTTCAAATCCACTGTGGTCATGTACTGACCCTCCTGGATCATAGGTAGGATGGTCCGAATAGTTTCCATTTTGAACGATGGAACTCTGAGGAATTTGTTTAAGATCTTTAGATCCAAAATGGGTCTGAAGGTTCCCTCTTTTTTGGGAACCACAAACAGATTTGAATAAAAACCCTGTCCCTGTTCCTACTGTGGAACTGGACAGATTACTCCCATAACTAGGAGGTCTTGCACATAGCGTAAGAATGCCTCTTTCTTTATCTGGTTTACAGATAATCTCGAAAGGTGAAATCTCCCTTGAGGAGGGGAAGCTATGAAGTCCAGAAGATATCCCTGAGATATGATCTCCAACGCCCAGGGATCCTGAACATCTTTCCCACGCCTGGGCGAAGAGAGAAAGTCTGCCCCCTACTAGATCCGTTACCGGATAGGGGGCCGTTCCTTCATGCTGTCATAGAGGCAGCAGCAGGCTTTCTGGCCTGCTTGCCTTTGTTCCAGGACTGGTTAGGTTTCCAGCCCAGCTTGGATTGAGCAAAAGTTCCCTCTTGTCTTGTAGCAGAGGAAGTTGATGCTGCACCTGCCTTGAAGTTTCGAAATGCACGAAAATTAGACTGTTTGGCCTTTGATTTGGCCCTGTCTTGAAGAAGGGTATGACCCTTACCTCCAGTAATGTCAGCAATAATTTCCTTCAAACCAGACCCGAATAGGGTCTGCCCCTTGAAGGGAATGTTAAGTAATTTAGACTTTGAAGTCACGTCAGCTGACCAAGATTTAAGCCATAGCGCCCTACGCGCCTGGATGGCGAATCCAGAATTCTTAGCCGTTAGTTAAGTCAAATGAACAATGGCGTCAGAAACAAAAGAATTAGCTAGCTTAAGTGTTCTAAGCTTGTCAAGTATTTCAGTCAATGGAGTAGCTGTCTGAAAGGCCTCTTCCAGAGACTCAAACCAGAACGCCGCAGCAGCAGTGACAGGCGCATGGCATGCAAGGGGCTGCAGGATAAAACCTTGTTGAATAAACATTTTCTTAAGGTAACCTTCTAATTTTTTATCCATTGGATCTGAAAAAGCACAACTGTCCTCGACAGGGATAGTGGTACGCTTTGCTAAAGTAGAAACTGCTCCCTCCACCTTAGGAACCGTCTGCCATAACTCCCGTGTGGTGGCGTCTATTGGAAATATTTTTCTAAAAATAGGAGGGGGGGGGGGGAAACGGCACACCGGGTCTATCCCACTCCTTATTAATGATTTCTGTAAACCTTTTAGGTATTGGAAAAACATCAGTACACACCGGCACTGCATAAGTCTACACAATTTCTCTGGTACTGCAATTGTGTCACAGTCATTCAGAGCAGCTAACACCTCCCCAAGCAATACACGGAGGTTCTCAAGCTTAAATTTAAAAGTAGAAATATCTGAATCAGGTTTCCCCGAATCAGAAATGTCACCCACAGACTGAAGCTCTCCTTCCTCAGCTTCTGCATATTGTGACGCAGTATCAGACATGGGCCTTAAGGCATCTGCGCGCTCTGTACTACGTCTAACCCCAGAGCTATCGCGCTTTCCTCTGAATTCAGGCAGTCTGGCTAATACCGCTGACAGGGTATTCTCCATGATTGCCGCCATGTCCTGCAAAGTAATCGCTATGGGCGTCTTTGATGTACTTGGCGCCATTTTAGCGTGAGTCCCTTGAGCGGGAGTCAAAGGGTCTGACACGTGGGGAGAGTTAGTCGGCATAACTTCCCCCTCGCCAGAATCCTCTGGTGATACATTTTTTAAAGATAAAAGTTGATCTTTATTGTTTAAAGTGAAATCAATACATTTAGTACACATTCTCATATGGGGTTCCACCATGGCTTTTAAACATAATGAACAAGGAGGTTCCTCTATGTCAGACATGTTTATACAGACTAGCAATGAGACTAGCAAGCTTGGAAAACACTTTACATCAAGTTAAACAAGCAATATAAAAAACATTACTGTGCCTTTAAGGGAAACAAATTTTGCTAAAATTTGAAATAACAGTGAAAAAAGGCAGTTAAACTAACGAAATTTTTACAGTGTATGTAACAAGTTAGCAGAGCATTGCACCCACTTGCAAATGGATGATTAACCCCTTAATGCAAAAAACGGATTAACAAATTGAAAAAAACGTTTTTAAACAGTCACAACAACTGCCACAGCTCCACTGTGGCTTTACCTTCCTCAATATATGACTTTTGAAGTCTTTTGAGCCCTTCAGAGATGTCCTAAAGCATGCAGGGGACTGCTGAGGGAAGCTGAATGTCTCTGTCTGTAATTTTAACTGCGCAAAAAAGCGCTAAAATAGGCCCCTCCCACTCATATTACAACAGTGGAAAGCCTCAGGAAACTGTTTCTAGGCAAAATTCAAGCCAGCCATGTGGAAAAAACTAGGCTTCAATAAGTTTTATCACCAAAGCATATATAAAAACGATTAAACATGCCAGCAAACTTTTTATATTGCACATTAATCAGAGTATATACCTCTGATAGCAAGCCTGATACTAGTCGCTATTAAATCACTGTATTTAGGCTTAACTTACATTAATCCGGTATCAGCAGCTTTTTTCTAGCAAATTCCATCCCTAGAAAAACTTAAACTGCACATACCTTATTGCAGGATATCCTGCACGCCATTCTCCCTCTGAAGTTACCTCACTCCTCAGACATATGTGAGAACAGCAGTGGATCTTAGTTACTTCTGCTAAGATCATAGAAAAATGCAGGCAGATTCTTCTTCTAAATGCTGCCTGAGATAAAATAGTACAACTCCGGTACCATTTAAAAACAATAAACTTTTGATTGAAGAAAAAACTAACTATATTACACCACTTTCCTCTTACTACCTCCAGCTATGTTGAGAGTTTGCAAGAGAATGACTGGATATGGCAGTTAGGGGAGGAGCTATATAGCAGCTCTGCTGTGGGTGATCCTCTTGCAACTTCCTGTTGGGAAGGAGAATATCCCACAAGTAATGGATGATCCGTGGACTGGATACACCTTACAAGAGAAATATTGGCATATAATTAGGGACTGTAATCCACAAATAGAAGCCTTTAAAAATATGCCTATGACAGCATTTAAGAGAAACAAAAGTCTCAAAGACCAATTGGTCTATTCAGATATTGGAAGTAATAAGAAAATTATACAAAAAACAATAGGGAGTACCAAAACTGGTTGTTACCCATGCCTGAATTGTAGCCACTGTGGATTAATGATCAGAGGAGAATTTTTTTACCATCCAACCAATGGTAACAAATTCAAGATTGGAGAGCATCTCACTTGCAGATCAACATTTGTTATCTATCTAATCAAATGTCCATGTGGTTTTATTTATATTGGCGAGACTTGTAGAGGGGCCAGAGATAGACTTACAGAACATAAGTGAAACATTAGACGCAAAAATAAAGAAGAGCCTGTTTCCTCTCACTTCCTCTCCAGGGGACATAACATCAGCCAACTTCGGTTTCAGGTTATTGAACAAGTGGCTGTCCCCAGGAGAGGAGGTGACAGGGAACACCTTCTAAAAATAAGGGAGATGTATTGGATAAATAAATTGGACACTATGATACCTAAAGGTCTTAATAAAGACTTTGATTGGAATCTATTTTTGCAAAATGACATATATTTGTTGTGTTATATTGTTTTTTTATTATTTTTTTTGTATATAATAGTTTTACTTTACCTATGTTTTTAACTTTTGGAGTTTGGTACATTAAGGGTTAATATTGGATTTGAAAGATGTAATACCAATATGTTACCAGTAGATGTCACTATAATGTTACCTAGAACTCTGTATTATCCAGGTGAGGGTATAAAAGGAACAAACCTGCATGCAATCAGTGTACATGACTAAGAGACTATTGTAGGTTCGAAATATTGTTCCTGTAAACTTTTGGACCCAACTAAATGAGAATAAAGGTCTTTTAAACAAAGATTTATTCTGGTGGCTGAAGTGCTTGGATGTATGATCACTTGGATTGAAAAGATTTGGCAAATCTTAATTTGTGCCCCACAAACAGGTGTGCTGTTCTCCTTCCTCCTAGATACATATACATATAGAGTGCAGGATACGTACAGCAGTGGTTCTGAGAGATACGGTGCAGAGTGCAGGATACGTACAGCAGTTGTACTGAGAGATACAGTGCAGAGTGCAGGATATATACAGCAGTGGTACTGAGAGATATGGTGCAGAGTGCAGGATATCTATAGCAGTGTTACTGAGAGATACGGTGCAGAGTGCAGGATATGTACAGCAGTGGTACTGAGAGATATGGTGCAGAGTGCAGGATATCTATAGCAGTGTTACTGAGAGATACGGTGCAGAGTGCAGGATATGTACAGCTGTGGTACTGAGTGATAAATTGCACAGTGCAGGATTTGTACAGCAGTGGTACTGAGAGATACATTGCACAGTGCAGGACATGTACAGCAGTGGTACTGAGAGATATGGTGCGAAGTGCAGGATATCTATAGCAGTGGTTCTGAGAGATACGGTGCAGAGTGCAGGATAAGTACAGCAGTGGTACTGAGAGATGTGTTGCAGAGTGCAGGATAAGTACAGCAGTTGAGAGATACGGCACAGAGTGCAGGATATGTATAGCAGGGGTACTGAGAGATGTGTTGCAGAGTGCAGGATATGTATAGCAGTGGTACTGAGAGATACGGTGCAGAGTGCAGGATATGTACAGCAGTGGTACTGAGAGATACGGTGCAGAGAGCAGGATATCTATAGCAGTGGTACTGAGAGATATGGTGCAGAGTGCAGGATATCTATAGGAGTGGTACTGAGAGATACAGTGCAGAGTGCAGGATATGTAAAGCAGTGGTACTGAGAGATACGATGCAGAGTGCAGGATATGTATAGCAGTGGTACTGAGAGATACGGTGCAGAGTGCAGGATATGTACAGCAGTGGTACTGAGAGATACGGTGCAGAGTGCAGGATATGTACAGCAGTGGTACTGAGAGATACAGTGCAGAGTGCAGGATATGTACAGCAGTGGTACTGAGGGATACGATGCAGAGTGCAGGATATGTATAGCAGTGGTACTGAGAGATACGGTGCAGAGTGCAGGATATGTACAGCAGTGATACTGAGAGATACGGTGCAGAGTGCAGGATATCTATAGGAGTGGTACTGAGAGATACAGTGCAGAGTGCAGGATATGTACAGCAGTGGTTCTGAGAGATACGGTGCAGAGTGCAGGATATGTATAGCAGTGGCACTGAGAGATACAGTGCAGAGTGCAGGATATGTACAGTAGTGGTACTGAGAGATACCGTGCAGAGTGCAGGATATGTACAGCAGTGGTACTGAGAGATGTGTTGCAGAGTGCAGGATATGTATAGCAGTGGTACTGAGAGATACGGTGCAGAGTGCAGGATATGTACAGCAGTGGTACTGAGAGATATGGTGCAGAGTGCAGGATATCTATAGCAGTGGTACTGAGAGATGTGTTGCAGAGTGCAGGATATGTACAGCAGTGGTACTGAGAGATACGGTGCAGAGTGCAGGATATGTACAGCAGTGGTACTGAGAGATAGGGTGCAGAGTGCAGGATTTGTACAGCAGTGGTACTGAGAGATGTGTTGCAGAGTGCAGGATATGTACAGCAGTGGTACTGAGAGATACGGTGCAGAGTGCAGGATTTGTACAGCAGTGGTACTGAGAGATACGGTGCAGAGTGCAGGATATGTACAGCAGTGGTACTGAGAGATACGGTGCAGAGTGCAGGATTTGTACAGCAGTGGTACTGAGAGATACGGTGCAGAGTGCAGGATTTGTACAGCAGTGGTACTGAGAGATGTGTTGCAGAGTGCAGGATATGTACAGCAGTGGTACTGAGAGATGTGTTGCAGAGTGCAGGATATGTATAGCAGTGGTACTGAGAGATATGGTGCAGAGTGCAGGATATCTATAGCAGTGGTACTGAGAGATGTGTTGCAGAGTGCAGGATACGTACAGCAGTGGTTCTGAGAGATACGGTGCAGAGTGCAGGATATGTACAGCAGTGGTACTGAGAGATACGGTGCAGAGTGCAGGATATGTATAGCAGTGGTACTGAGAGATACGGTGCAGAGTGCAGGATTTGTACAGCAGTGGTACTGAGAGATGTGTTGCAGAGTGCAGGATATGTACAGCAGTGGTACTGAGAGATACGGTGCAGAGTGCAGGATATGTACAGCAGTGGTACTGAGAGATATGGTGCAGAGTGCAGGATATCTATAGCAGTGGTACTGAGAGATACAGTGCAGAGTGCAGGATATCTTAGCAGTGGTACTGAGAGATACGGTGCAGGGTGCAGGATATGTAAAGCAGTGGTACTGAGAGATACGGTGCAGAGTGCAGGATATCTATAGCAGTGGTACTGAGAGATACGGTGCAGAGTGCAGGATATATATAGCAGTGGTTCGGAGAGATATGGTGCAGGGTGCAGGATATGTAAAGCAGTGGTACTGAGAGATACGGTGCAGGGTGCAGGATATGTACAGCAGTGGTACTGAGAGATACAGTGCAGAGAGCAGGATATCTATAGCAGTGGTACTGAGAGATATGGTGCAGAGTGCAGGATATCTATAGGAGTGGTACTGAGAGATACAGTGCAGAGTGCAGGATATGTAAAGCAGTGGTACTGAGAGATACGATGCAGAGTGCAGGATATGTATAGCAGTGGTACTGAGAGATACGGTGCAGAGTGCAGGATATGTACAGCAGTGGTACTGAGAGATACGGTGCAGAGTGCAGGATATGTACAGCAGTGGTACTGAGAGATACAGTGCAGAGTGCAGGATATGTACAGCAGTGGTACTGAGGGATACGATGCAGAGTGCAGGATATGTATAGCAGTGGTACTGAGAGATACGGTGCAGAGTGCAGGATATGTACAGCAGTGATATTGAGAGATACGGTGCAGAGTGCAGGATATCTATAGGAGTGGTACTGAGAGATACAGTGCAGAGTGCAGGATATGTACAGCAGTGGTTCTGAGAGATACGGTGCAGAGTGCAGGATATGTATAGCAGTGGCACTGAGAGATACAGTGCAGAGTGCAGGATATGTACAGTAGTGGTACTGAGAGATACCGTGCAGAGTGCAGGATATGTACAGCAGTGGTACTGAGAGATGTGTTGCAGAGTGCAGGATATGTACAGCAGTGGTACTGAGAGATACGGTGCAGAGTGCAGGATATGTACAGCAGTGGTACTGAGAGATACGGTGCAGAGTGCAGGATTTGTACAGCAGTGGTACTGAGAGATGTGTTGCAGAGTGCAGGATATGTACAGCAGTGGTACTGAGAGATACGGTGCAGAGTGCAGGATTTGTACAGCAGTGGTACTGAGAGATACGGTGCAGAGTGCAGGATATGTACAGCAGTGGTACTGAGAGATACGGTGCAGAGTGCAGGATTTGTACAGCAGTGGTACTGAGAGATACGGTGCAGAGTGCAGGATTTGTACAGCAGTGGTACTGAGAGATACGGTGCAGAGTGCAGGATTTGTACAGCAGTGGTACTGAGAGATGTGTTGCAGAGTGCAGGATATGTACAGCAGTGGTACTGAGAGATACGGTGCAGAGTGCAGGATTTGTACAGCAGTGGTACTGAGAGATACGGTGCAGAGTGCAGGATTTGTACAGCAGTGGTACTGAGAGATACGGTGCAGAGTGCAGGATTTGTACAGCAGTGGTACTGAGAGATGTGTTGCAGAGTGCAGGATATGTACAGCAGTGGTACTGAGAGATGTGTTGCAGAGTGCAGGATATGTATAGCAGTGGTACTGAGAGATACGGTGCAGAGTGCAGGATATCTATAGCAGTGGTACTGAGAGATGTGTTGCAGAGTGCAGGATACGTACAGCAGTGGTTCTGAGAGATACGGTGCAGAGTGCAGGATATGTACAGCAGTGGTACTGAGAGATACGGTGCAGAGTGCAGGATATGTATAGCAGTGGTACTGAGAGATACGGTGCAGAGTGCAGGATTTGTACAGCAGTGGTACTGAGAGATGTGTTGCAGAGTGCAGGATATGTACAGCAGTGGTACTGAGAGATACGGTGCAGAGTGCAGGATATGTACAGCAGTGGTACTGAGAGATATGGTGCAGAGTGCAGGATATCTATAGCAGTGGTACTGAGAGATACAGTGCAGAGTGCAGGATATCTTAGCAGTGGTACTGAGAGATACGGTGCAGGGTGCAGGATATGTAAAGCAGTGGTACTGAGAGATACGGTGCAGAGTGCAGGATATCTATAGCAGTGGTACTGAGAGATACGGTGCAGGGTGCAGGATATCTATAGTAGTGGTACTGAGAGATACGGTGCAGAGTGCAGGATATCTATAGCAGTGGTACTGAGAGATACAGTGCAGAGTGCAGGATATCTATAGCAGTGGTACTGAGAGACACAGTGCAGAGTGCAGGATATGTACAGCAGTGGTACTGAGATATGTGTTGCAGAGTGCAGGATATGTATAGAAGTGGTACTGAGAGATACGGTGCAGAGTGCAGGATATCTATAGCAGTGGTACTGAGAGATACAGTGCAGAGTGCAGGATATCTATAGCAGTGGTACTGAGAGATACAGTGCAGAGTGAAGGATATGTACAGCAGTGGTACTGAGAGATACGGTGCAGAGTGCAGGATATCTATAGCAGTGGTACTGAGAGATACGGTGCAGAGTGCAGGATATCTATAGCAGTGGTACTGAGAGATACGGTGCAGAGTGCAGGATTTGTACAGCAGTGGTACTGAGAGATGTGTTGCAGAGTGCAGGATAAGTACAGCAGTTGAGAGATACGGCGCAGAGTGCAGGATATGTATAGCAGGGGTACTGAGAGATGTGTTGCAGAGTGCAGGATATGTATAGCAGTGGTACTGAGAGATACGGTGCAGAGTGCAGGATATGTACAGCAGTGGTACTGAGAGATACGGTGCAGAGAGCAGGATATCTATAGCAGTGGTACTGAGAGATATGGTGCAGAGTGCAGGATATCTATAGGAGTGGTACTGAGAGATACAGTGCAGAGTGCAGGATATGTAAAGCAGTGGTACTGAGAGATACGATGCAGAGTGCAGGATATGTATAGCAGTGGTACTGAGAGATACGGTGCAGAGTGCAGGATATGTACAGCAGTGGTACTGAGAGATACGGTGCAGAGTGCAGGATATGTACAGCAGTGGTACTGAGAGATACAGTGCAGAGTGCAGGATATGTACAGCAGTGGTACTGAGAGATGTGTTGCAGAGTGCAGGATATGTATAGCAGTGGTACTGAGAGATACGGTGCAGAGTGCAGGATATGTACAGCAGTGGTACTGAGAGATATGGTGCAGAGTGCAGGATATCTATAGCAGTGGTACTGAGAGATGTGTTGCAGAGTGCAGGATATGTACAGCAGTGGTACTGAGAGATACGGTGCAGAGTGCAGGATATGTACAGCAGTGGTACTGAGAGATACGGTGCAGAGTGCAGGATTTGTACAGCAGTGGTACTGAGAGATGTGTTGCAGAGTGCAGGATATGTACAGCAGTGGTACTGAGAGATACGGTGCAGAGTGCAGGATATGTACAGCAGTGGTACTGAGAGATACGGTGCAGAGTGCAGGATATGTACAGCAGTGGTACTGAGAGATACGGTGCAGAGTGCAGGATTTGTACAGCAGTGGTACTGAGAGATACGGTGCAGAGTGCAGGATTTGTACAGCAGTGATACTGAGAGATGTGTTGCAGAGTGCAGGATATGTACAGCAGTGGTACTGAGAGATGTGTTGCAGAGTGCAGGATATGTATAGCAGTGGTACTGAGAGATACGGTGCAGAGTGCAGGATATCTATAGCAGTGGTACTGAGAGATGTGTTGCAGAGTGCAGGATACGTACAGCAGTGGTTCTGAGAGATACGGTGCAGAGTGCAGGATATGTACAGCAGTGGTACTGAGAGATACGGTGCAGAGTGCAGGATATGTATAGCAGTGGTACTGAGAGATACGGTGCAGAGTGCAGGATTTGTACAGCAGTGGTACTGAGAGATGTGTTGCAGAGTGCAGGATATGTACAGCAGTGGTACTGAGAGATACGGTGCAGAGTGCAGGATATGTACAGCAGTGGTACTGAGAGATATGGTGCAGAGTGCAGGATATCTATAGCAGTGGTACTGAGAGATACAGTGCAGAGTGCAGGATATCTTAGCAGTGGTACTGAGAGATACGGTGCAGGGTGCAGGATATGTAAAGCAGTGGTACTGAGAGATACGGTGCAGAGTGCAGGATATCTATAGCAGTGGTACTGAGAGATACGGTGCAGAGTGCAGGATATATATAGCAGTGGTTCGGAGAGATATGGTGCAGGGTGCAGGATATGTAAAGCAGTGGTACTGAGAGATACGGTGCAGGGTGCAGGATATGTAAAGCAGTGGTACTGAGAGATACGGTGCAGAGTGCAGGATATCTATAGCAGTGGTACTGAGAGATACGGTGCAGGGTGCAGGATATCTATAGCAGTGGTACTGAGAGATACGGTGCAGAGTGCAGGATATCTATAGCAGTGGTACTGAGAGATACAGTGCAGAGTGCAGGATATCTATAGCAGTGGTACTGAGAGACACAGTGCAGAGTGCAGGATATGTACAGCAGTGGTACTGAGATATGTGTTGCAGAGTGCAGGATATGTATAGAAGTGGTACTGAGAGATACGGTGCAGAGTGCAGGATATCTATAGCAGTGGTACTGAGAGATACAGTGCAGAGTGCAGGATATCTATAGCAGTGGTACTGAGAGATACAGTGCAGAGTGAAGGATATGTACAGCAGTGGTACTGAGAGATACGGTGCAGAGTGCAGGATATCTATAGCAGTGGTACTGAGAGATACGGTGCAGAGTGCAGGATATCTATAGCAGTGGTACTGAGAGATACGGTGCAGAGTGCAGGATTTGTACAGCAGTGGTACTGAGAGATGTGTTGCAGAGTGCAGGATAAGTACAGCAGTTGAGAGATACGGCGCAGAGTGCAGGATATGTATAGCAGGGTTACTGAGAGATGTGTTGCAGAGTGCAGGATATGTATAGCAGTGGTACTGAGAGATACGGTGCAGAGTGCAGGATATGTACAGCAGTGGTACTGAGAGATACGGTGCAGAGAGCAGGATATCTATAGCAGTGGTACTGAGAGATATGGTGCAGAGTGCAGGATATCTATAGGAGTGGTACTGAGAGATACAGTGCAGAGTGCAGGATATGTAAAGCAGTGGTACTGAGAGATACGATGCAGAGTGCAGGATATGTATAGCAGTGGTACTGAGAGATACGGTGCAGAGTGCAGGATATGTACAGCAGTGGTACTGAGAGATACGGTGCAGAGTGCAGGATATGTACAGCAGTGGTACTGAGAGATACAGTGCAGAGTGCAGGATATGTACAGCAGTGGTACTGAGGGATACGATGCAGAGTGCAGGATATGTATAGCAGTGGTACTGAGAGATACGGTGCAGAGTGCAGGATATGTACAGCAGTGATACTGTGAGATACGGTGCAGAGTGCAGGATATCTATAGGAGTGGTACTGAGAGATACAGTGCAGAGTGCAGGATATGTACAGCAGTGGTTCTGAGAGATACGGTGCAGAGTGCAGGATATGTATAGCAGTGGCACTGAGAGATACAGTGCAGAGTGCAGGATATGTACAGTAGTGGTACTGAGAGATACCGTGCAGAGTGCAGGATATGTACAGCAGTGGTACTGAGAGATGTGTTGCAGAGTGCAGGATATGTATAGCAGTGGTACTGAGAGATACGGTGCAGAGTGCAGGATATGTACAGCAGTGGTACTGAGAGATATGGTGCAGAGTGCAGGATATCTATAGCAGTGGTACTGAGAGATGTGTTGCAAAATGCAGGATATGTACAGCAGTGGTACTGAGAGATACAGTGCAGAGTGCAGGATATGTACAGCAGTGGTACTGAGAGATACGGTGCAGAGTGCAGGATTTGTACAGCAGTGGTACTGAGAGATGTGTTGCAGAGTGCAGGATATGTACAGCAGTGGTACTGAGAGATACGGTGCAGAGTGCAGGATTTGTACAGCAGTGGTACTGAGAGATACGGTGCAGAGTGCAGGATATGTACAGCAGTGGTACTGAGAGATACGGTGCAGAGTGCAGGATTTGTACAGCAGTGGTACTGAGAGATACGGTGCAGAGTGCAGGATTTGTACAGCAGTGGTACTGAGAGATGTGTTGCAGAGTGCAGGATATGTACAGCAGTGGTACTGAGAGATGTGTTGCAGAGTGCAGGATATGTATAGCAGTGGTACTGAGAGATACGGTGCAGAGTGCAGGATATCTATAGCAGTGGTACTGAGAGATACGGTGCAGGGTGCAGGATATCTATAGTAGTGGTACTGAGAGATACGGTGCAGAGTGCAGGATATCTATAGCAGTGGTACTGAGAGATACAGTGCAGAGTGCAGGATATGTACAGCAGTGGTACTGAGATATGTGTTGCAGAGTGCAGGATATGTATAGAAGTGGTACTGAGAGATACGGTGCAGAGTGCAGGATATCTATAGCAGTGGTACTGAGAGATACAGTGCAGAGTGCAGGATATCTATAGCAGTGGTACTGAGAGATACAGTGCAGAGTGAAGGATATGTACAGCAGTGGTACTGAGAGATACGGTGCAGAGTGCAGGATATCTATAGCAGTGGTACTGAGAGATACGGTGCAGAGTGCAGGATATCTATAGCAGTGGTACTGAGAGATACAGTGCAGAGTGCAGGATATGTACAGCAGTGGTACTGAGAGATGTGTTGCAGAGTGCAGGATATGTACAGCAGTGGTATTGAGAGATACGGTGCAGAGTGCAGGATATGTACAGCAGTGGTACTGAGAGATGTGTTGCAGAGTGCAGGATATGTACAACAGTGGTATTGAGAGATACGGTGCAGAGTGCAGGATATGTACAGCAGTGGTACTGAGAGATGTGTTGGAGAGTGCAGGATATGTACAGCAGTGATACCGAGAGATGTGTTGCAGAGTGCAGGATATGTACAGCAGTGGTATTGAGAGATACGATGCATAGTGCAGATAGACTCATAACTTAGGGAAATTCGAGAACTACTCCATGCACTATATGAAAAACTTTAGAAACAAACCAGGATAACACAATGCACTGTAAGAGAAAAAAAGGAAAACAAAAAGACCTTAATTCTCACAGCCTGAAAGCTTAATTAGCACACTTTATACTGAACACAAGATGAACAGTCTCACAATCAGCAGCTAGAATATACAAGGACTCACTTCCTCCACCTTTGGAGACAAAATCAGAGATCCTGATTTTCAACAAAATATAAGAAACTATCGGCATTGAGAGGTCCCAACGCTGCTTTTTTTTGGTATTACGAGTCTGGCAGGTACAGGTGTACCGCTCACTTTTTTTCCACGACTCGAGCATACCGCAAATCCCCTTACGTCAATTGCGTAGCCTATCTTTTCCATGGGATTTTCCTAACGTCGGTATTATGAGTCTTGGAAAAAGCGAGTGGTACAGCCTCTCCTGTCAAGACTCCTACCGCATTTTAAAGTCAGTAGTTAAGAGTTTTATGGTACAACGCCGTAACATAAAACTCTTAACTAAAGTGCTAAAAAGTACACTAACACCCATAAACTACCTATTAACCCCTAAACCTAGCCCCCCCCCCGCGCACATCGCAAACACTTAAATAAAAATTTTAACCCCTAATCTGCCGACCGGACATCGCCACCACTGTAATACATATATTAACCCCAAAACCGCTGCACTCCCGCATCGCAAACACTAGTTAAATTTTATTAACCCCTAATCTGCCATCCCTAACATCCCCAACACCTACCTACATTTATTAACCCCTAATCTGCTGCCCCCAACGTCGCTGCCACTATATTAAATGTGTTAACCCCTAAACCTAAGTCTAACCCTAACCCCCCCTAACTTAAATATAATTTAAAAGTATCGGAAAAAAATTACTACAATTAAATAAATTATTCCTATTTAAAACTAAATACTTACCTATAAAATAAACCCTAAGCTAGCTACAATATAACTAATAATTACATTGTAGCTATCTCAGGGTTTATTTTTATTTTACAGGCAACTTTGTATTTATTTTAACTAGGTACAATAGTTATTAAATAGTTAACTATTTAACTATTAATTAAATATGAACTATTTAATAACTTCCTAGTTAAAATAAGTACAAATTTACCTGTAAAATAAACCCTAACCTAAGTTACAATTATACCTAACACTACACTATAATTAAATTAATTACCTAAACTAACTACAATTAATTACAATTAAATTAAATAAACTAAAGTACGAAAAACGTAAAGTACGTAAAACCTAACACTAACCCCTTGAAGATCACCCTACCTTGAGACGTCTTCATCCAACCGGGCAGAAGTGGTCCTCCAGACGGGCAGAAGTCATCATCCGATCCGGGCAGAAGAGGACCTCCAGATGGCCAGAAGTCTTCATCCAGACGGAATCTTCTATCTTCATCCATCCGGAGCGGGTCCATCTTCAAGCCATCCGACGCGGAGCATCCTCTTCCATCCGATGACTAACACTAAATGACGGTACCTTTAAGTGACGTCATCCAAGATGGCGTCCCTTCAATTCCAATTGGCTGATAGAATTCTATCAGCCAATCGGAATTAAGGTAGAAAAAATCCTATTGGCTGATGCAATCAGCCAATAGGATTGAAGTTCAATAGGATGCAATCAGCCAATAGAATGTGAGCTCAATCCTATTGGCTGATTGGATCAGCCATCAGGATTGTTTCTACCTTAATTCCGATTGGCTGATAGAATTCTATCAGCCAATCGGAATTGAAGGGACGCCATCTTGGATGACGTCACTTAAAGGTACCGTCATTTAGTGTTAGTCATCGGATGGAAGAGGATGCTCTGCGTCGGATGGCTTGAAGATGGACCCACTCCGCTCCGAATGGATGAAGATAGAAGATGCCGCCTGGATGAAGACTTCTGCCCGTCCTGAGGTCCTCTTCTGCCTGGATCGGATGAAGACTTCGGCCAGTCTGGAGGACCACTTGTGCCCGGTTGGGTGAAGACATCTCAAGGTAGGGTGATCTTCAATGAGTTAGTGTTAGGTTTTATTAAGGGGGATTGGGTGGATTTTAGAGTAAGGTTGGGTGTGTGGGTGGTGGGTTTTAATGTTGGGGGGGTATTGTATTTTTTTTTTCAGGTAAAAGAGCTGATTACTTTGGGGCAATGCCCCGCAAAAAAGCCCTTTTAAGGGCTATTTGTAATTTAGTGTAGGGTAGGGATTTATATTATTTTGGGGGGCTTTTTATTTTATTAGGGGGATTAGATTAGGTGTAATTAGTTTAAAATTCTTGTAATTATTTTATTATTTTCTGTAATTTAGTGTTTTTTTCCCCGTACTTTAGTTTATTTAATGTAATTGTAGTTAGTTTAGGTGATTAATTTAATTTAGTGTAGTGTTAGGTGTAATTGTAACTTAGGTTAGGATTTATTTTACAGGTATATTAGTATTTATTTTAACTAGGAAGTTATTAAATAGTTAATAACTGTTTAATAACTATTGTACCTAGTTAAAATAAATACAAAGTTGCCTGTAAAATAAAAATAAACCCTGAGATAGCTACAATGTAATTATTAGTTATATTGTAGCTAGCTTAGGGTTTATTTTATAGGTAAGTATTTAGTTTTAAATAGCAATAATTTAGTTAATAATAGTAATTTTATTTAGATGTATTTAAATTATATTTAAGTTAGGGGGTGTTAGTGTTAGGGTTAGACTTTGATTTAGGGGTTAATATATTTATTATAGTGGCAGCGACATTGGCGGCGGCAGATTAGGGGTTAATAAGTGTAGTTAGGTGGCGGCGACATTGGGGGCTGCAGAGTAGGGGTTAATAAATAAAAAGTAGGTGTCTGCGATGTTGGGGGCAGAAGATTAGGGCTTCATAGGGATAATGTAGATGGCGGCGCTGTCCGGAGCGGCAGATTAGGGGTTAATAATATAATGCAGGTGTCAGTGATGTCGGGGGCGTCAGATTAGGAGTTAATAAGTATAAGATTAGAGGTGTTTAGACTCGGGTTCATGTTAGGGTGTTAGGTGTAGACATAAAAAGTATTTTCCCATAGGAATCAATGGGGCTAAGTTAGAAGCTGAACACTGCTTTTTTGCAGGTGTTAGACTTTTTTTCAGCCGGCTCTCCCCCATTGGTTTCTATGGGGAAATCGTGCACGAGCACGTTTAGCCAGCTCACCACTACTAACTGTTTAATAACTATTGTACCTAGTTAAAATAAATACAAAGTTGCCTGTAAAATAAAAATAAACCCTGAGATAGCTACAATGTAATTATTAGTTATATTGTAGCTAGCTTAGGGTTTATTTTATAGGTAAGTATTTAGTTTTAAATAGCAATAATTTAGTTAATAATAGTAATTTTATTTAGATGTATTTAAATTATATTTAAGTTAGGGGGTGTTAGTGTTAGGGTTAGACTTTGATTTAGGGGTTAATATATTTATTATAGTGGCAGCGACATTGGCGGCGGCAGATTAGGGGTTAATAAGTGTAGTTAGGTGGCGGCGACATTGGGGGCTGCAGAGTAGGGGTTAATAAATAAAAAGTAGGTGTCTGCGATGTTGGGGGCAGAAGATTAGGGCTTCATAGGGATAATGTAGATGGCGGCGCTGTCCGGAGCGGCAGATTAGGGGTTAATAATATAATGCAGGTGTCGGTGATGTCGGGGGCATCAGATTAGGAGTTAATAAGTATAAGATTAGAGGTGTTTAGACTCGGGTTCATGTTAGGGTGTTAGGTGTAGACATAAAAAGTATTTTCCCATAGGAATCAATGGGGCTAAGTTAGAAGCTGAACACTGCTTTTTTGCAGGTGTTAGACTTTTTTTCAGCCGGCTCTCCCCCATTGGTTTCTATGGGGAAATCGTGCACGAGCACGTTTAGCCAGCTCACCACTACCGTAAGCAGCGCTAGTATTACAGTGAGATGTGGAGCTAAATTTTGCTCTCCGCTCACTTTTCTGAGGCTAACGCCGGGTTTAATAAAACCTGTAATACCAGCGTTGTCTTAAGTGAGCGGTGAGAAAAAAATGCTTGTTAGCCCCGCACACCATTACTGACAAAAACTCGTAATCTAGGCGTATGATATTATCTTGATATAGGAGATATGGCAAGATAGAAGCACAGCATCATCTTAAAGAGTTAATAATCCCTGCAACAAAAAAGAAGAAAGGAGGGAGACTCTCAGGGGGGTTATTAGAGTGGCACAAAGAGAGTGTCAAACCATTTATCCCCCCAGTGAAGAGAGATGCAACACATATGTGGATAAAAATATCAAAGAGCCTTGTACAGACATCTCACAATCTCTATCTCTGTGCCATATACATTGCACCACGGGAATCACCATATTATGACCCAGAATACTTCAATACACTACAGGGTGAGATCTCAAACTTTCAAACAAAAGGACAAATTATGCTTATTAGAGACATGAATGCTCGCACAAGCAATGCAAGGGACTGTACCTCCAGCCAAGGAAATAAACATATATTTGGAAAGAGTATGAATTTTGACACCCTGATGGACACTCATAGAAACAGCTATGATAAAATAATAAACACACATAGGAAAAAACTCCTTGATGTTTGTAAAAGATTAGGTCTGTACATTGTGAATGGAAGGGTAACAGGAGACAGGCTGGGAAGTTTTACATTTAACTCATCAAGTGGTAAAAGTATCATTGACTATGTGATCACAGACCTGGACATCAGACAGATCAATTCCCTGATAGTTAGACCCCAGTCCTACCTATCAGACCATAACCAAATTGTCCTACACATCAATAGTTCAAAGAACAATCCAACATAGAAAGCCAGTAAACATCTGTACATAATGCCCCCTAATTACCTGTGGTCCCAACAAAGTAAGGACATCTATATGAGCAGCATGGAAACTGTGGAGATAACAAATCAAATTAATGCTTTAATTAATAGAAGCTACAGTTATACTCCATATGACACAAATAAAGCAACAAATGATTTAACAACTATTGTCTATAGAAACAAATGCCTTAAACTGTCAGACAAAAGACTGTCAGTATATTTATAAGAATCTTAGCAGTGCTCTCCAAATAATATGTGAGTATATTGCAGGGTTATAACTGAATATATTTAACAATCTTTCTTTAAACTAAACCCACCATATATCAATGGCAGTGAATATTTTGGATCCATGCATCTGTGCTAGGCACTGGTCAATGTATGGTACAGGCCAGCCAGACATGTACACTTGTTTGTTTAGCTGTCTTAAGTCAGCACACAAATGCCATTGTCCATTGGGCTTAAGAACACCTAGAATAAGATTGTTGTAAGAGCTGTGCACCTGCCTGATAATACCTCTTTCTTCCAAGTTCCTTATGATTTCTGTAAGAGAATCATATGAGGCTAAAGGAAGTCTGTATTGTTTGACAAATACAGGTGGTGCATTGGGATCTGTTTGTATTCTTGCAATGTGCAAGTCTGTAGTAAGAATCCCTAGCAAAAATATCCTTGTACTCCAACAGGAGTTCTCGCAGCAGTTGGCGTTCATCATCGCTGGAACAGCCATTAGCTAAGGATATTTGCTCTTCGACTATTTGCTGAAATCCTGGAAAGATTTCAGACTGTCCTATTTCATAGGCTTCTTCCAATTTAGAGGTGAGATCCCCTTGATTACAATTTACATTGCCCCCATGACTCTGGGTATTGGGGTAATCTTGCTGTTTGATCGGCTGATCAAATATTAGAGAGGCTTCTTCAATTTTACAGATGCCTTCCTCTGAGCTGAAGGGATAAATAGACTGAATATTAAATAGACCCTCTGGCACAGATGTAAAGGATTGTTCTATTAATTGTTGTTCATCTAAGTATCCTTCAGGTACTAGCCCAATTATATTATTTTGGAATCCAAAAGTGTAATAACTTGATTCCAGCGCATATCCTATGGTAGTCCCCTTGGATAAGTTTATATCCTGCGGGGTCATGTTATGCACAATAACATGTATTGGAATAGTTCCAATATTTACCAAAGGAGTATAGGTCATTGTGACACCCAGATTTTGTATTCTATGGGAAAGGCAAATTAGTGTTTCAGAAGTTTTTAATTTCTGACCTCTTTTTACCTGTAAGGGTAAAAGAAATTTATCAGCCTCAGCAGGAATTATAATATCGCTAGACACCTGCATATTCACAGCATATGGCAATTTCTGGTTTGATTTCAGGTCTGCATTTTCATCCTGAAATACTTCAGGGTCCCCTTTAACCTGCTCCAGAGGCAAGAGTTAATCAAATCTATTTGTATGGCATATCTATGTAAGATATCATTGCCAATGTATATTTGATTATGGGGAGTATTTAAAACTAAAAACAGGTGCTTCACTGACTTATTGCCTATAGAAACAGATATTAAGCACTTAGCTGTGATGTTATAGCTTTCAAACCTGGCATCCAGGCCGCTGACACAGTGGTCTTGGGGAGAAAGATATTTAATCACTTTAGGTTCAGCTATCTGCGCTAATAAGCCTTTGCTTATATAGCTAGCTTACTGTTTTAAGTTTAATTTAGCATACTTGGTTTTACCAAGGTCATGCACTTGTATAGGGATAAATAGATCCTCTTTAACTCTCTCAATCCCTGTGAGGTATTGAGTGTGGCCTCCCCCATTAGGGATTTTATGATCCCCCTTGTGGAGAGATATGGTTAATAAATCGCCGTCTAAGGAAATATTCGCTATCTTTCCAGGCGAAATCTTAAAAGTATTACCATCAGAGCCACTTAAAGGAGTCTGATCATCTATCTGTAAAATAGTGATTTCAGGTACAGAGTTATTCCTGAAATGAATCTCCACAGCATCTGGTTTCTCTTCCACCATGTGACAGTTATGTCGGGGGCGAGATATACCAGATTTCTCATAATTGATAGGCCTTTTAACTTGTGACCAAATTACATTATTTATGCAATCAATTATGGTGCTTAGTCGCTTCAGGAGATCACTACCAATAATTAAACGATCAGTTGGCAGATCCACTATAATGACAGGGTGTCTTATGACCCTGTTCCCCATTTTAAATTTTAACCAGGCAGTACCGTAAACTTTTAGGGAGTCACCCCCAACTCCAATTAGAGAGCCATCAAATTCTTTTATTTTAGGTTTGTGGGGTGTTAGCTCATTTAGCTGTGTGTAGTACCTGTGGAATACAATAGTTGCCTAAGACCCAGTATCAATTAATCCCATGATAGGGTTGGAGACTGAATCTTGCAGCTCAGCTAATACATAATATCTCCCTGCAGTTTCTATCATTTCATACATAAAATTGGCATTATCATACATCTGTGGGCTTCGCCACGTGTTACCTGAATCCACCATGTTTTCCGATGCAGAAGGAGCTTCATACCTACCGGTCCCCTCTTTGACAGGGTCGGCCGGATTCTTGTGTACTGCATCTGTGGAAATAAAGTTAAGAGAACACTGCAAAGGAAGAATTTGGTTAATTTTTCCCGGCTGAGGTTGCTCGTCATCACAGCTAAATCGTCCGTTTCCGGTCTGTGGGGAGAGAACATGATTAGTACCACTTTTGACAGTTATCATTTTATTTTGTATATCTCTCTCCTCACTTTCAGGTGATACTGCAGTGTCTATGACTGTGCCTGTAAACCACTGCTGGCCACTGGCTGTACCCCTAAAAAAGTATTGTTCGGTTGCTGAGCCGTAAGTTTTTGACTCATATTAGCGACTTGTTCGCTCAACCGAATTAGCTGGGTACTAAGCTGATCTACTTGATTGTACAAGTTATCTCTACTCCTGGGCCTATCTCTTGATGCCCCATAATAATGATTCCTGGACCATTGGTTTCCCTCAGAATCAGAGCCGCTATTTCTATCCTGGTGTGGTTGCCCCTGGGGTTCAATTTGTTCAGCATTATTATTTTGGGGAGCATTATTTACTTGGGGTGTCTGGTTATCCTGAGAATACCTTTGCCATCTATTGTATCTACCTTTGCGTGGGTACCAATTATTCTGTGGGTATTCTCTTTGGGCGTAATTATGCGCCTGAGTATGTCCCCCGCTTTGGCTATAGTCTCTCTGCGCCTCAGCCCCTGTTGGGGGAGGGGTAGAGTTAAACCTCTGTGGAGATGGCCTGTTTTCTCTGGCCACTTCCGCGTAGGTTTTCTTTTTAGACTCCAAATTTAGGGGGCTAGGTGACACCCTAGTTTCGGCCACTATTTTAGGATTGGGCTTTTTCTCCCTTTTTCCCCCTGTTCATTGGACTGCTGAATGGAGTATAACGTTGTACTCTCTTTGATCAGCAATTCCAATGAGCAGTTCTCCTAAAAATCTCTAGCTAAGTTGATTTTGATGGGTGCGGGCAGCGCTTCAAAAAATAGATTCACAAACTCTGAGCCTTCAAATATGGGATCATCTTTTTATTATTATTATTATTATTATCGGTTATTTGTACAGCGCCAACAGATTCCGCAGCGCTAGCTTCAGCCATACTGTATGCACTTTTTAGTACAGAAAGGAACTCGATGGGGCTTTGAGTTGCACTACATTTTAAACCGTATACAGCTATTCTTGCTGCCGTTTTAGTGCAATGTTGCCCAAATTCCTTTTTGCACTGTCGTTTCGTTTCACTCCAGGAATGAATATTCATATCCTTTAGTGAAGCAAAGAATTCGTGATGTTTACTTTCAAATACCCAGGGTAGAAATTCAGTTTTTAACTGCTCACTTGTAACAATCATTATAGATAAAGCATTTTCAAAGGCCTCTAAGTGGTCAATTATGGAAGTGGACCCCCCTTTGGAAAATGGGTGTACTGTATTCTTTAGGAAATTAATTATTGTGGGGGTGCCTTTCATCTGTCCTATCTATATTTTGCTGAAATCTTACCCGTGTATTTCTATCTGGGCTGTCTGAGAATCTAGCCCCCTTTTCTGACCCGTTATAGTAACTGCCCTCCTCATCTGCGGCATAATAATCTTCTGGTCCCCCAGAGTTAGGTAATTGCCTAGGGGAAAAAGTTACCTCTGGGCCTGAACTAGGGCTATAGTTTGGGTATCTTTGTCTATCCTCCCGTCTGGTATCTTGAAGCTCATTTCTGCCCCAGTCCTTATTACTGCTAATTTGTCTCTTTAATTTAGCTATTTCCTGTTCATACCCTTTTTCAGCCTCACAATATCTAGCTCTTAAAGTTTTATTTTCATCTTGGAATTTTTCATATTCTTCTTCGAAAGCTTTAAAATCAGCCACTAATTCCTGATTATATTTATTTAAGTCAGAAACCTTTTGGCTAGCTTCAAAAACCTCTACCTTTGCTTGAATAAAAGCTTCTTCAAACTCTTTTAATGAATTATTTTCAACCCTTAGCCGTCCTAATTGTCTGTCCTGTCCTGCCTTTTGGTTAGACATCTCACAGCTCAAATACATTTGGATCAGCCAAGTTTAAAAAATTAATTTATCACGCCCTCTAAGTTCCGTGCATTTATTAAGTTGCAGTAACATTTGGTATAATTCCCCATCTTCAAACCACATATCTCTAATTAAATCTTTGGCCTTATCTTTACACCACTTAATATACATAGAGATATCGTCCCCAATATCAAGTCTAGTCATGATGTGGTTCATGGCTTCTAATTTGAGAGTTTTTTCCTGAACCACTTCATTGACAGAGGATCTTGGGGAGGGCACAATTTCATCTTGTACAGAAACGCTAGCATTACTTTTTGCTGAAGACATCGTTATTTTAGTGTTGTACTTAATAATAAAAAAAAAACAAAAAAAACGCTAATACAATTTTGACCACTAATAGAGAGAATTTTTTTTTTATATTTTCAAAATATCAATATCGATTTTGAAATATGACAAAATTAATATTTTTATGAATTTTGAAATATGAAAAATTAATATTTTATGAATTTCGAAATATGAAAAATTAATATTTTTGCTTAAAGGGACACTGTACCCAATTTTTTTCTTTTGTAATTCAGAAAGAGCATGCAATTTTAAGCAACTTTCTAATTTACTCCTAGTATCAATTTTTCTTCGTTCTCTTGCTATCATTATTTGAAAAAGAAGGCATCTAAGCTTTTTTTTGGTTTCAGTACTGTGGACAGTACTTTTTTTATTGGTGGATGAATTTATCCACCAATCAGCAAGGACAACCCAGGTTGTTCACCAAAAACGGGCCGGCATCTAAACTTACATTCTTGCATTTCAAATAAATATACCAAGAGAATTAAGAAAATTTGATAATAGGAGTAAATCAGAAAGTTGCTTAAAATTTCATGCTCATTCTGAATCACGAAAGAAAATTTTTGGGTACAGTGTCCCTTTAATTTTGAAATATGAAAAATTAATTTTTAATAATATTTCAAAATATTAATCTTAAACATGAAAATCAATATTTCAATTTAAAAAAAAAAAACAACTTCTATATTTTCAAAATATCAATTCGAAATATGAAATTCCTTTCCTATAATAATTTCTATTTACCACAAATATACTATATCAATATGATAAATATTTATAATATCTCACGCAATGCCTGCATATAATATGTCAGTATATTTATAAGAATCTTAGCAGTGCTCTCCAAATAACATGTGAGTATATGGCAGGGTTATAACTGAAAATATTTAACAATCTTTCTTTAAACTAAACTTACCATCAAATATGCATAAACTAAGACAATAAAATTAATATAAATATCTGAATTCTTTATTATTAGTAAATATCTATGAACACATTGATATATATATATATATATATATATATTTGTAAGAATCAAAATATGAGTCAATATTATATGCATTTAAAAACTATTCAAATATGCTATGCAAAATTCATAAAAGTCTACCTTATTCACAATAGAAATTTCACCCAGTTAACACAATCGGCTAGATTTAGAGTTGGGCGGTAGCCGTCAAAACCAGCGTTAGAGGCTCCTAATGCTGGTTTTTACCGCCCTCTGGTATTTGGAGTCAGTCAGGAAAGGGTCTAACGCTCACTTTGCAGCCGTGACTTTTCCATACCGCAGATCCCCTTACGTATCCTATCTTTTCAATGGGATCTTTCTAACGCTGGTATTCAGAGTCGTGACTGAAGGGAGCGTTAGAAATCTAACGACAAAACTCCAGCCGCAGAAAAAAAACAGTAGTTAAGAGCTTTCTGGGCTAACGCCGGTTCATAAACCTCTTAACTACTGTGCTCTACAGTACACTAACACCCATAAACTACCTATGTACCCCTAAACCGAGGTCCCCCACATCGCCGCCACTCTATTATAATTTTTTAACCCCTAATCTGCTGACCGCACACCGCTGCCACCTACATTATCCCTATGAACCCCTAATCTGCTGCCCCTAACACCGCCGACCCCTATATTATATTTATTAACCCCTAATCTGCCGTCCCCGCTATCACTGACCCCTGCATATTATTATTAACCCCTAATCTGCCGCTCCGTACACCGCTGCCACCTACATTATAGCTATGTACCCCTAATCTGCTGCGCATAACACCGCCGAACCCTATATTATATTTATTAACCCCTAATCTGCCCCCCTCAACGTCGCCTCCACCTGCTTACACTTATTAACCCCTAATCTGCCTCACTCCCGCCTCAATAACCCTATAATAAATAGTATTAACCCCTAATCTGCCCTCCCTAACATCGCCGACACCTAACTTCAAGTATTAACCCTTAATCTGCCGATCGGAGCTCACCGCTACTCTAATAAATTTTTTAACCCCTAAAGCTAATTCTAACCCTAACCCTAACACCCCCCTAAGTTAAATATAATTTTATTCTAACAAAATAAATTAACTCTTATTAAATAAATTATTCCTATTTAAATCTAAATACTTACCTGTAAAATAAACCCTAATATAGCTACAATATAAATAATAATTATATTGTAGCTATTTTAGGATTAATATTTATTTTACAGGCAACTTTGTATTTATTTTAACCAGGTACAATAGCTATTAAATAGTTAAGAACTATTTAATAGTTACCTAGTTAAAATAATTACAAAATTACCTGTAAAATAAATCCTAACCTAAGTTACAATTAAACCTAACACTACACTATCAATACATTAATTAAATAAAATACCTACAATTATCTACAATTAAACCTAACACTACACTATCAATAAATTAATTAAATAAATAAAATACCTACAAATAAATACAATGAAATAAACTAACTAAAGTACAAAAAATAAAAAAGAACTAAGTTACAAAAAATAAAAAAATATTTACAAACATTAGAAAAATATTACAACAATTTTAAACTAATTACACCTACTCTAAGCCCCCTAATAAAATAACAAAGCCCCCCAAAATAAAAATATGCCCTACCCTATTCTAAATTAAAAAAGTTCAAAGCTCTTTTACCTTACCAGCCCTGAACAGGGCCCTTTGCGGGGCATGCCCCAAAGAATTCAGCTCTTTTGCCTGTAAAAAAAACACATACAATACCCCCCCAACATTACAACCCACCACCCACATACCCCTAATCTAACCCAAACCCCCCTTAAATAAACCTAACACTAAGCCCCTGAAGATCTTCCTACCTTATCTTCACCATGCCAGGTTCACCGATCCATCCTCGGAAGTCTTGATCCAAGCCTCGGAAGTGTTGATCCAAGCCCAAGTGGGGGGCTGAAGAGTGACGTCCATCCTCGGGCTGAAGTCTGGATCCAAGCGGCGGCTGAAGAAATCCATCATCGGGCTGAAGTCGGAAGTCCATCATCGGGATGAAGACTTCTATCAAGCAGCATCTTCAATCTTCTTTCTTCTGGAGCGGAGCGGAGCCATCTTCTTCCCAGCCGACGCGGATCCATCCTCTTCTAACGACGCCTACTAGCCGAATGACGGTTCCTTTAAATGACGTCATCCAAGATGGCGTCCGTTCAATTTCCTATTGGCTGATAGGATTCTATCAGCCAATCGGAATTAAGGTAGGAAAATTCTGATTGGCTGATGGAATCAGCCAATCAGATTCAAGTTCAAACCGATTGGCTGATCCGATCAGCCAATCAGATTGAGCTCGCATTCTATTGGCTGTTCCGATCAGCCAATAGAATGCAAGCTCAATCTGATTGGCTGATTCCATCAGCCAATCAGAATTTTCCTACCTTAATTCCGATTGGCTTATAGAATCCTATCAGCCAATCGGAATTCGACGGACGCCATCTTGGATGACGTCATTTAAAGGAACCGTCATTCGGCTAGTAGGCGTCGTTAGAAGAGGATGGATCCGCGACGGCTGGGAAGAAGATGGCTCCGCTCCGCTCCGGAAGAAAGAAGATTGAAGATGCTGCTTGATAGAAGACTTCATCCCGATGATGGACTTCCGACTTCAGCCCGATGATGGATTTCTTCAGCCGCCGCTTGGATCCAGACTTCAGCCCGAGGATGGACGTCCCTCTTGAGCCCCCCACTTGGGCTTGGATCAACACTTCCGAGGCTTGGATCAAGACTTCCGAGGACGGATCGGTGAACCTGGCATGGTGAAGATAAGGTAGGAAGATCTTCAGGGGCTTAGTGTTAGGTTTATTTAAGGGGGGTTTGGGTTAGATTAGGGGTATGTGGGTGGTGGGTTGTAATGTTGGGGGGGGTATTGTATGTGTTTTTTTTACAGGCAAAAGAGCTGAATTCTTTGGGGCATGCCCCACAAAGGGCCCTTTTCAGGGCTGGTAAGGTAAAAGAGCTTTGAACTTTTTTAATTTAGAATAGGGTAGGGCATTTTTTTATTTTGGGGGGCTTTGTTATTTTATTAGGGGGCTTAGAGTAGGTGTAATTAGTTTAAAATTGTTGTAATATTTTTCTAATGTTTGTAAATGTTTTTTTATTTTTTGTAACTTAGTTCTTTTTTATTTTTTGTACTTTAGTTAGTTTATTTCATTGTATTTATTTGTAGATATTGTATTTAATTAATTTATTGATAGTGTAGTGTTAGGTTTAATTGTAGATAATTGTAGGTATTTTATTTAATTAATTTATTGATAGTGTAGTGTTAGGTTTAATTGTAACTTAGGTTAGGATTTATTTTACAGGTAATTTTGTAATTATTTTAACTATTTTAGCTATTAAATAGTTCTTAACTATTTAATACCTATTGTACCTGGTTAAAATAAATACAAAGTTACCTGTAAAATAAATATAAATCCTAAAATAGCTATAATATAATTATAATTTATATTGTAGCTATATTAGGGTTTATTTTACAGGTAAGTATTTAGCTTTACATAGGAATAATTTATTTAATAAGAGTTAATTTATTTTGTTAGATTTAAATTATATTTAACTTAGGGGTGTGTTAGTGTTAGGGTTAGACTTAGCTTTAGGGGTTAATCCATTTATTACAGTAGCGGCGAGATTCGGTCGGCAGATTAGGGGTTAATAATTGAAGTTAGGTGTCGGCGATGTTAGGGAGGGCAGATTAGGGGTTAATACTATTTATTATAGGGTTATTGAGGCGGGAGTGAGACGGATTAGGGGTTAATAACTTTATTATAGTAGCGGTGCGGTCCGCTCTGCAGATTAGGGGTTAATAAGTGTAGGCAGGTGGAGGCGACGTTGAGGGGGGCAGATTAGGGGTTAATAAATATAATATAGGGGTCGGCGGTGTTAGGCGCAGCAGATTAGGGGTACATAGCTATAATGTAGGTGGCAGCGGTGTACGGAGCGGCAGATTAGGGGTTAATTATAATATGCAGGGGTCAGCGATAGCGGGGGCGGCAGATTAGGGGTTAATAAGTGTAAGGTTAGGGGTGTTTAGACTCGGGGTTCATGTTAGGGTGTTAGGTGCAGACTTAGGAGGTGTTTCCGCATAGCAAACAATGGGGCTGCGTTAGGAGCTGAACGCTGCTTTTTTGCAGGTGTTAGGTTTTTTTTCAGCTCAAACAGCCCCATTGTTTTCTATGGGGGAATCGTGCACAAGCACGTTTTTGAAGCTGGCCGCGTCCGTAAGCAACGCTGGTATCTAGAGTTGCTGTGGCGGTAAATACAGAAATACTGCCTGAGAATAAACAACACACTCCGGTGTCATTTTAAAATAACAAACTTTTGATTGAAGAAATAAACTAAGTATAAAAACACCACAGACCTCTCACAACGTCCTATCTATTAAGTTGCAAGAGAATGACTGAATATGACATGTGAGGGGAGGAGCTATGTAGCAGCTCTGCTTGGGTGATCCTCTTGCAATTTCCTGTTGGGAAGAGAATATATTCCATAAGTAATGGATGACCCGTGGACTGAATACACTTAACAAGAGAAATTATGTTTTCTCTTGTTAAGTGTATCCAGTCCACGGATCATCCATTACTTGTGGGATACCAATACCAAAGCTAAAGTACACGGATGATGGGAGGGACAAGGCAGGAACTTAAACGGAAGGAACCACTGCCTGTAGAACCTTTCTCCCAAAAACAGCCTCCGAAGAAGCAAAAGTGTCAAATTTGTAAAATTTTGAAAAGGTGTGAAGCGAAGACCAAGTCGCAGCCTTGCAAATCTGTTCAACAGAGGCCTCATTTTTTTTTTTTTCAAAATTTTTATTGATAAATAATATTCTGAATTACAGTATTTTTGAGGATTAATTTTATTATTGAACAACAACCATGTTCTCAATGAACCCAAAAAACTCATTAATATCAAAGCTGAATAGTTTTGGAAGTAGTTTTTAGTTTGTTTTTAGTTATAGCTATTTTAGGGGGATATCTGTGTGTGCAGGTGACTATTACTGTGCATAATTATTAGGCAACTTAACAAAAAACAAATATATACCCATTTCAATTATTTATTTTTACCAGTGAAACCAATATAACATCTCAACATTCACAAATATACATTTCTGACATTCAAAAACAAAACAAAAACAAATCAGTGACCAATATAGCCACCTTTCTTTGCAAGGACACTCAAAAGCCTGCCATCCATGGATTCTGTCAGTGTTTTAATCTGTTCACCATCAACATTGCATGCAGCAGCAACCACAGCCTCCCAGACACTGTTCAGAGAGGTGTACTGTTTTCCCTCCTTGTAAATCTCACATTTGATGATGGACCACAGGTTCTCAATGGGGTTCAGATCAGGTGAACAAGGAGGCCATGTCATTAGATTTTCTTTTTTATACCCTTCCTTGCCAGCCACGCTGTGGAGTACTTGGACGCATGTGATGGAGCATTGTCCTGCATGAAAATCATGTTTTTCTTGAAGGATGCAGACTTCTTCCTGTACCACTGCTTGAAGAAGGTGTCTTCCAGAAACTGGCAGTAGGACTGGGAGTTGAGCTTGACTCCATCCTCAACCCGAAAAGGCCCCACAAGCTCATCTTTTATGATACCAGCCCAAACCAGTACTCCACCTCCACCTTGCTGGCGTGTGAGTCGGACTGGAGCTCTCTGCCCTTTACCAATCCAGCCACGGGCCCATCCATCTGGCCCATCAAGACTCACTCTCATTTCATCAGTCCATAAAACCTTAGAAAAATCAGTCTTTTGATATTTCTTGGCCCAGTCTTGACGTTTCAGCTTGTGTGTCTTGTTCAGTGGTGGTAGTCTTTCAGCCTTTCTTACCTTGGCTATGTCTCTGAGTATTGCACACCTTGTGCTTTTGGGCACTCCAGTGATGTTGCAGCTCTGAAATATGGCCAAACTGGTGGCAAGTGGCATCTTGGCAGCTGCACGCTTGACTTTTCTCGGTTCATGGGCAGTTATTTTGCGCCTTGGTTTTTCCACACGCTTCTTGCAACCCTGTTGACTATTTTGAATGAAACGCTTGATTGTTCGATGATCACGCTTCAGAAGCTTTGCAATTTTAAGAGTGCTGCATCCCTCTGCAAGATATCTCACTATTTTTGACTTTTCTGAGCCTGTCAAGTCCTTCTTTTGACCCATTTTGCCAAAGGAAAGGAAGTTGCCTAATAATTATGCACACCTGATATAGGGTGTTGATGTCATTAGACCAAACCCCTTCTCATTACAGAGATGCACATCACTTAATATGCTTAATTGGTAGTAGGCTTTCAAGCCTATACAGCTTGGAGTAAGACAACATGCATAAAGAGGATGATGTGGTCAAAATACTCATTTGCCTAATTATTCTGCACTCCCTGTATGCTATACGCTCCCTTTTTGGAGCCTAACGCAGCCATTCTGTGAACTCTAAATACCAGCGGTATTTAAAAGGTGCGGGAGAAAAAAAGCATGCATAGCTAACGCACCCCTTTGGCCGCAGAACTCTAAATCTAGCAGAATGAGATTCTAAGATCTTTAATTGCTAAACATCCAAGCAACACAATTCTAACAATGCTTATTTAAACAATAGGACAGTCTATATACTCTAATTTAAACACTAGAAGTTATATATATATTATTTGTGCCAACAATCAAACTCTGAGTTACAACTCTATATTTACACAGATAAAACAATTTAGCATCAAAGATTTGTTTAACAATATACAGGCTATGAATATAAACAAAAATATAAACGGCTCTTTATAAATTTCTCAACTATACTTTAAACTGCAGTAACTATGCATATATTTGTAATAAAATATTAATTTCAACCCTCTTTCTTTATATATATATATATATATATATATATATACATACGTTACCAAAATGATCAAAATTGATAGATCAGTTACCAAAAACTCCTTGTTTCATCTCAGAAGACAGATAAATACATTTTGCAATCAATGAGAAAAGGCAGTCAGCTTGCTCAGAATGAATGTATTTCGAACGCCCAGCAGTAGTTATCATTCAAGTCAGCAATCTGTGTGTCCCTTTCTCTCTCCTGCTTATACTTATATAAGTTTTCATTCATTGATGAAACCATGGGGGTGGCCCTACGGGATCTGACCATCCCATTGGTTAGATGGAATGTCTATTTGGATTGGCTCTCGGTCACCATGGAAACAAATCCCTTAACTGTCATACTGGGTTCTGGCCCTCGGGTGGCAGCAGACGCACACAAACAGATTCACCTGAGCATTTCTAACAGTGAAAGAGAATATTTCTTTAAAATATGTAATAACTGCCATACTTTCTTGCATTAATCCCTCACAATATCAATCACAGATGGGGCAGTATCACATCACCTCTCTGATCATTTTGATATGAATTTATATTTCATTTAGCCTAACAGAAAATTTATAATTTGATATCAGATGTCAATATTTTATAGTCATATCATCAAAGTGACTTCGATATATCCCTCTCACTATATTTCAAGAGATGTATTTAAAATGTTATAAACATTTAGTGCACAATCATATGATATGACTAATTTCATCCCATGTATCCATCCTGTATGTGTCATCTTTTGGCTCCATCTGAAAAAACAGGAAAGCATGTTATATATATATTTTAACCATGGGATTATTAAAATTGTTATTTAATCTATAATAATTCTGAATGTATCTCCTATATATATATTCAATGCAGCAATTATTTATTTAATATAATATGTTCTAGTTCAACATATATATATACATATATGGGTTATTTGAATTATTTCAAACATACTTGAAACTATTGGCATAATTTCTTTTTCAAAATGTATTTATTTTTATTTATGCCATACAGGGAATTGTAAATGCTAATTTGTTTGATTCCTGCACATGGAAGCTTCACAGGAGATAATTTACACATAGCTGTGAACAGTCATTTCTTCAACCAACACTGCTCCTTCCCCCAAATCTCATCCTACCTTAAAGAAAATTCCCAGACACTTCGTCTTCACTCACTGCATGGGGTACAGAGTGCTTTGAAGTTTGCACTTCCTAATTAAGGAGCAAATGTTTTATTGTCCTCACTTGGATGTTTAAAACAACTTTGCATACTGCATGTGGGAGGATGGGATTTGTTTCAAGTAAAATTTTCTGAATAAATCATATGGAATTGATTAGTCAAATATATAATAACATATATAAATATGTATTAATCTTCACATATACCTTGACAAGACAAAGGAAAAATAACAATAAAAATGATTGGTTTGATAAAGAATGTGCAGCCTTAAGACTTGAGGTAAGAAAATGATCAAACGTTAAACACAGGGAACCACTGAGAGAGGATCTGAGGTGCACATAAACTAAAAGAGTACAAAACTACCCTCAAACACAAGAAAATAACCCTCCTAAATAAAACACTCTCCCAATTTCAAGAATCAACAGTTAATAATTCCTTTTGGAGCTTGTGGAAAAAATTAATCTCAAAAGCCAATGGGCATATTCCAATCCAAGATGGTGACATATGGACAGATTATTTTCAAACATTATACAAAGAACCTAATAAGCTCAGTATGTCACAAAAAGAAACTCGTGAAAAACTGTTAAATTTAGAAAATGTAATAAAGAACTATCAAACTCCTCTAGACTTCCCCTTCACACTACAGGAAGTTACAGAAGGCATAAGGTCATTAACACCAGGAAAAGATTGTGGATCTGACCAAATACTAAAGGAGATGCTGATTTACAGCAGCCCACAACTCCAAGAGGCTCTCACAAAACTGTTTAATATCATCTTACAGTCAGGACACTTTCCAGAAACATGGACAGAAGGTCTGATTACCCTAATCCACAAACATGGGGATCTAACTGACCCAAATAACTACAGGGGAGTCTGTGTAAACAGCAATGTGAGCAAACTCTTCTGCACAATCCTGAACCAGAGAATATTAAAATTTCTAATAGACAGCAGAACCCTGCTCATGATTCAGATAGGTTTCCTCCATATATAGAACCACAGACCACTTCTTCCCATTACAAGCTATCACTAACAAGTATGTGAAAAGCTCACCATCAGGGAAGGTGTGTGCATGTTTTGTGGACCTTAAAAAAGCATTTGACTCAATCTGCCACCCTGGCCTATACATGAAACTGCTGCAAAGTGGAATTGGTGGGAAGACATATGTCATAATAAAGACCATGTATTCATCCATCAAATGTAAAGTAATAATAAACAAACTACAAACAAAGAGCTCTGAACAAAAGAGAGGTGTCAGACAAGGATGCAGCCTCAGCCCTACATTATTCAACCTGTACATTAATGATCGGCCCACAGTACTGGAGAAATGCACAGCACCAGGTATATCCTTAAATGGGAAGGAAATCCATTGTCTCTTGTATGCAGATGACCTGCTCATCCTGTCCACCACAGCAGTGGGTTTGCAAGAAAAACTAGACCTACTGCAGACATACTGTGAGTCATGGGCAATGTAAGTGATTGTGGAAAAAACTAAGGTCATGGTTTTCCAGAAAAAGCCCAAAAATCTCCAGCAAAAACTAAAATTCCTATTGTTCCCTAAAGAGGTAGAGCAAACATTAAATTATACCTATCTTGGGCTTACACTGAATGCATCAGGAAGCTTTAAACTGGCCATCAAAACACTGCAAGAAAAAACCCGTAGAGCCTTCCATGCAATCAAGAAGCCGCTAGCCAGTCTAAACCCTCCTACAGAACTGTTACTTAAGGTATTTGAAAGCACCATTGTACCAAATCCTGCTGTATGGTTGTGAGGTCTGGGGCCCAACACTGACCCAGAACTACCGAGAATAGGACAAAACTCTCACAGAAATTGCACGTCTTCAATTCTGTAAATATGCACTGCGGGTACACTGAAGTGCCCCTAACAATGGGTGCAGAGCAGAGCTGGGAAGATTCCCATTGCTGCTACCAATGCAAAAAAGGGTGTACAAATTCTGGTGTCACCTCACAAAAAGTGACACAAGTACACTTTACCACCAAGCACTCTGTGACCCAGCATCAAAAGCATTTAGAGAATATATATCAGACCTGCAAAACCACATCAGTGAGAGCACAGCCCATGAGAGAGTGTCAGCAAACACCTTACAAACAGCTCTGAAGGAGAGGTACACTGAGCACTGGGAGGAACAGATAGGACAACAGAACAAGCTGGAGTGTTACAGGTCTCTACAGAGAGAGTACAGACTAGCTGAGTATCTCACAAGTGTCACCAACCCAAAGCACAGATACTCACTAAATACAGAATCTCTGACCACCAGCTAGAAATAGAGACTGGCAGATATCAGACAAAATGGAGACCAGGGCAGCCAGACAATGTGCACAGTGTAACATCGGGGGGCATAGAGACTGAAACGCACTTCCTCTTGTACTGTACAAGATACAAACTCTTAAGGGATAAATACTTCCCAAAAATAATGAAAGAAATAACAGACTTCCCACAGATGTCTGAACAAGACTAAAGGGCCCATTTATCAAGCTCCGAACAGAGCTTGTGGGCCCGTGTTTCTGGCGAGTCTTCAGACTTGCCAGAAACAGCAGTTATGAAGCAGCGGTCTAAAGACCGCTGCTCCATAACCCTGTCCGCCTGCTCTGATGAGGCGGACAGGAATCGCCAGAATTCAACCCGATCAAGTACGATTGGGTTGATTGGCACCTCCCTGCTGGCGGCCGATTGGCAGCGAGTCAGCAGGGGGCGGCTTGCACTAGCAGCTCTTGAGAGCTGCTGGTGCAATGTTAAATGTTAAATACGCTCTCCGCATTCAGCGAGGTCTTGCGGACCTGATCCACACTGTCGGATCAGGTCTGCAAGACCTTTGATAAATAGGCCCCTATGTGTATCTTAGGAGAAAAAACAAAGCTAAAAGGACAGTAGCAAAATATGTAGCGGACTGTCACATGACCAGAACCACCAATCAGATTAAATGAACTGTTATATTTACACACTATACTCCTACTTTATAAATTGTTATTGATCTATTTTATTGTAACATAGAAACATAGATATTGACGGCAGATAAGAGCCATAGGCCCAGCAAGTCTGCCCGATATTACCTAACAGTATAAACTTATTTAGTTTGTAGGATAGCCTTATGCTTGTCCCATGCATTTTTAAAGTCCCCCACAGTGTTTGTTGCTACTACCTCTTGAGGAAGTTTATTCCATATATCAATCACTCTTTCTGTAAAGAAGTGCTTCCTCAAATTACTCCTGAATCTACTACCCTTTAGCATGAGCTCATGACCCCTTGTTCTTGAATTTTCCATTTTATGTAAAATACCCACAGCCTCAGTTTTACTAAACCCTTTAATGTACTTGAAAGTTGCTATCATATCACCTCTTTCCCTTCTCTCCTCTAAGCTATACATATTTAAGTCATTGAGCCTATCCTGGTAAGTTTTATTTTTAGACCATGTACCATTTTGGTAGCCCTTCTTTGCACAGATTCAAGTTTGTTAATATCCTTCTGAAGATATGGCCTCCAGAACTGCACACAATACTCAAGATGAGGCCTAAATAATGATCTATAAAGTGGCATAAGAACCTTACTATTTCTGCTGCAAATACCTCTACCAATACATCCAAGCATTCTGCTAGCCTTACTCTCTGCATTACTACATTGTTTACAAAGTTTTAAATAATCTGAAATAATAATTCCCAAGTCCTGTTCCTCATCTGTAACAGTCAGTAAAGTGTCATTGAGTCTGTAATTAACATTTGGATTTTTCTTCCCTAAATGCATTATTTTACACTTTGCTGTTTTAAACTTTAGATCCCAGTCATTTGTCCAATCCTCTAATTGTTGTATATCACTTCTCATTTTGTCTACCCCCCCCCCCCCGGGAACATCCACTCTGTTACAAATTTTTGTATCATCTACAAAGAGACATACTTTCCCCTGTAGCCCTTTGCTGATATCGCAGATAAATATGTTAAACAAAACAGGCCCCAGAACTGACCCCTGAGGAACACCACTAGTAACAGACCCCTCTGCTGAATGAACTCCATTTACTAAGACACTTTGTTTTCTGTCCTTAAGCCAGCATTCCACCCAGTTCACAATTTTTGAATCTAGACCAAGAAGATACAGTTTGTGAATTAGTTTTTTGTGTGGGACGGTGTCAAATGCTTTGCTGAAATCTAGATATGTTACATCAACTGCTCCACCCTTGTCTAATACTTTTGTTACATAATCAAAGAAGTCAATTAGATTAGTCTGACATGATCTCCCTGAAGTAAAACCATGCTGATTTTGGTCTTCTAAATTGTTTGTCTTTATGTAAATCATAATTCTTTCTTTTAAGAGGCTTTCCATTAATTTCCCTACTACTGAAGTTAAAATAACTGGCCTGTAGATGCCAGATTCTTCTCTTCTGCCCTTTTTATGAAGAGGTATTACATTTGCTATTCTCCAATCATCTGGGACAGCTCCTGTTAATAGTGACTGATTAAACAGATCAGTTAATGGGACAGTTAGCACTGATCGAAGTTCTTTTAAAACCCTTGGATGAATATTATCAGGACCCACTGCCTTTGTAACATTTATTTTTGATAATGCAAACAAAACATCCTCTGTAAAAAGATTACTGTTAAGCTTGTTTCTATTTTTCGTAGCATCCCTTAATGTAGACATTCTATCTTCACAATCTTTTGTGAAAACAGAACAGAAGTAATCATTGAGACAGTCTGCAATCTGCTTATCTCCTTCTATTATTCTACCATCAACTGATTCAATTTTACTATTCCTACCTTACTTTTTTTTCTTTCACTGATATATCTAAATAATGTTTGTCTCCATGTTTAACTGACTGTGCTATCTTCTCTTCTGCATGAGCTTTAACCTTCCTAATTAACTGCTTAGTCTTTTTGTTGGAGTCTCCATATTTTAATATCATCATCTGTTTGTGTGTGTCTGTAATTTTTATAAGCTATCTTTTTTTGTCTTTACAGCATGTGCTACTTCTTTGGAAAACTAATTGGTTTCCGCTTTCTTTTACTTTTACAGACATGTCTAATACAGTGTAACATATTACTTTGGCAACACATGTAATAATGTCATGCTAATAAAGTATTCTTGACTTCACTTGATGCAGTATGTAGAGCAGTGATACTGAGAGATGTGTTGCAGAGTGCAGGATATGTACAGCAATGGTACTGAGAGATAATGCAGAGTGCAGGATATAAAAATCAGTGATACTGAGAGATGTGTTGCAAAGTACAGGATATGTATTACAGTGGTTCTGAGAGATATGTTGCAGAGTGCAGGATATCTATAGCAGTGGCACTGAGAGATACAGTGCAGAGTGCAGGATATGTACAGCAGTGGTACTGAGAGATACGGTGCAGAGTGCAGGATATGTACAGCAGTGGTTCTGAGAGATGTGTTGCCGAATGCAGGATATCTATAGCAGTGGTACTGAGAGATATGGTGCAGAGTTTAGGATATGTATAGCAGTGGTTCTGAGAGATGTGTTGCAGAGTGCAGGATATGTACACCAGTGGTACTGAGAGATGTGTTGCAGAATGCAGGATATCTATAGCAGCGGTACGGAGAGATATGGTGCAGAGTTTAGGATATGTATAGCAGTGGTTCTGAGAGATGTGTTGCAGAATGCAGGATATGTACAGCAGTGGTACTGAGAGATACAGTGCAGAGTTCAGGATATCTATAGCATTGGTACTGAGAGATATGGTGCAGGGTGCAGGATATCTATAGCAGTGGTACTGAGAGATACGGTGCAGGGTGTAGGATATCTATAGCAGTGGTACTGAGAGATACGGTGCAGCGCGCAGGATATCTATAGCAGTGGTACTGAGAGATATGGTGCAGGGTGCAGGATATCTATAGCAGTGGTACTGAGAGATACGGTGAAGAGTTCAGGATATATAAAGCAGTGGTCCTGAGAGATGCGGTGCCGAGTGCAGGATATGTTCAGCATTGGTACTGAGACATACTGTGCAGGGTGGTACTGAGAGATACAGTGCAGGGTGCAGGATATCTATAGCAGTGGTACTGAGAGATACGGTGCCGAGTGCAGGATATGTACAGCGTTGGTACTGAGACATACTGTGCAGGGTGGTACTGAGAGATACAGTGCAGGGTGCAGGATATCTATAGCAGTGGTCCTGAGAGATGCGGTGCCGAGTGCAGGATATGTACAGCGTTGGTACTGAGACATACTGTGCAGGGTGCAGGATATCTATAGCAGTGGTACTGAGAGATACAGTGCAGGGTGCAGGATATGTAAAGCAGTGGTCCTGAGAGATACTGTGCAGAGTCTAAAGCAGTGGTTCTGAGAGATACAGTGCAGGGTGCAGGATATCTATAGCAGTGGTACTGAGAGATACTGTGCAGGGTGCAGGATATCTATAGCAGTGGTACTGAGAGATACTGTGCCGGGTGCAGGATATCTATAGCAGTGGTACTGAGAGATACGGTGCAGAGTGCAGGATATCTATAGCAGTGGTACTGAGAGATACGGTGCAGAGTACAGGATATGTAAAGTAGTGGTCCTGAGAGATACGGTGCAGAGTTCAGGATATGTACAGCAGTGGTACTGAGAGATACGGTTCAGAGTGCAGGATATGTACAGCAGTGGTACTGAGAGATACGGTTCAGAGTGCAGGATATGTACAGCAGTGGTACTGAGAGATACGGTTCAGAGTGCAGGATATGTACAGCAGTGGTACTGAGAGATACGGTGCAGAGTGCAGGAAATCTATAGCAGTGGTACTGAGAGATATGGTGCAGAGTGCAGGATATGTACAGCAGTGGTACTGAGAGATACGGTGCAGGGTGCAGGATATATATAGCAGTGGTTCGGAGAGATATGGTGCAGGATATCTATAGCAGTGGTACTGAGAGATACGGTGCAGAGTGCAGGATATCTATAGCAGTGGTACTGAGAGATACGGTGCAGGGTGCAGGATATCTATAGCAGTGGTACTGAGAGATATGGTGCAGAGTGCAGGATATGTACAGCAGTGGTACTGAGACATACGGTGCAGGGTGCAGGATATGTAAAGCAGTGGTACTGAGAGATACGGTGCAGGGTGCAGGATATCTATAGCAGTGGTACTGAGAGATACGGTGCAGAGTTCAGGATATGTAAAGCAGTGGTCCTGAGAGATGCAGTGCCGAGTGCAGGATATGTACAGCAGTGGTCCTGAGAGATACGGTGCAGAGTGCAGGATATGTACAGCAGTGGTACTGAGAGATACGGTGCAGAGTGCAGGATATGTACAGCAATGGTACTGAGAGATACGGTGCAGAGTGCAGGATTTCTATAGCAGTGGTACTGAGAGATACGGTGCAGAGTTCAGGATATGTAAAGCAGTGGTCCTGAAACATAATGTGCAGGGCGCAGGATATTTATAGCAGTGGTACTGAGAGATACAGTGCAGGGTGCAGGATATCTATAGCAGTGGTACTGAGAGATACAGTTCAGGGTGCAGGATATCTATAGCAGTGGTACTGAGAGATATGGTGCAGAGTGCAGGATATGTACAGCGTTGGTACTGAGACATACTGTGCAGGGTGCAGGATATCTATAGCAGTGGTACTGAGAGATACTGTGCAGGGTGCAGGATATCTATAGCAGTGGTACTGAGAGATACGGTGCAGGATGCAAGATATCTATAGCAGTGGTACTGAGAGATACTGTGCAGGGTGCAGGATATCTATAGCAGTGGTACTGAGAGATATGGTGCAGAGTCTAAAGCAGTGGTTCTGAGAGATACAGTGCAGGGTGCAGAATATCAATAGCAGTGGTACTGAGAGATACGGTGCAGAGTACAGGATATGTAAAGCAGTGGTCCTGAGAGATACAGTGCAGGGTGCAGGATATATATAGCAGTGGTTCGGAGAGATATGGTGCAGGATATCTATAGCAGTGGTACTGAGAGATACGGTGCAGGGTGCAGGATATGTAAAGCAGTGGTACTGAGAGATACGGTGCAGGGTGCAGGATATCTATAGCAGTGGTACTGAGAGATACGGTGCAGAGTTCAGGATATGTAAAGCAGTGGTCCTGAGAGATGCAGTGCCGAGTGCAGGATATGTACAGCAGTGGTACTGAGAGATACGGTGCAGAGTGCAGGATATGTACAGCAGTGGTACTGAGAGATACGGTGCCGAGTGCAGGATATCTATAGCAGTGGTACTGAGAGATACAGTTCAGGGTGCAGGATATCTATAGCAGTGGTACTGAGAGATATGGTGCAGAGTGCAGGATATGTACAGCAGTGGTACTGAGAGATACGGTGCAGGGTGCAGGATATGTAAAGCAGTGGTACTGAGAGATACGGTGCAGGGTGCAGGATATCTATAGCAGTGGTACTGAGAGATACGGTGCAGAGTTCAGGATATGTAAAGCAGTGGTCCTGAGAGATGCGGTGCCGAGTGCAGGATATGTACAGCAGTGGTACTGAGAGATACGGTGCAGAGTGCAGGACATCTATAGCAGTGGTACTGAGAGATACAGTGCAGGGTGCAGGATATCTATAGCAGTGGTACTGAGAGATACGGTGCAGAGTTCAGGATATGTAAAGCAGTGGTCCTGAGACATAATGTGCAGGGTGCAGGATATCTATAGCAGTGGTACTGAGAGATACAGTTCAGGGTGCAGGATATCTATAGCAGTGGTACTGAGAGATACAGTGCAGGGTGCAGGATATATATAGCAGTGGTTCGGAGAGATATGGTGCAGGATATCTATAGCAGTGGTACTGAGAGATATGGTGCAGTGTGCAGGATATCTATAGCAGTGGTACTGAGAGATATGGTGCAGAGTGCAGGATATGTATAGCAGTGGTACTGAGAGATACGGTGCAGGGTGCAGGATATGTAAAGCAGTGGTACTGAGAGATACGGTGCAGGGTGCAGGATATGTAAAGCAGTGGTACTGAGAGATACGGTGCAGGGTGCAGGATATCTATAGCAGTGGTACTGAGAGATACGGTGCAGAGTTCAGGATATGTAAAGCAGTGGTCCTGAGAGATGCGGTGCCGAGTGCAGGATATGTACAGCAGTGGTACTGAGAGATACAGTGCAGAGTGCAGGATATCTATAGCAGTGGTACTGAGAGATACAGTGCAGGGTGCAGGATATCTATAGCAGTGGTACTGAGAGATACGGTGCAGAGTTCAGGATATGTAAAGCAGTGGTCCTGAGACATAATGTGCAGGGTGCAGGATATTTATAGCAGTGGTACTGAGAGATACAGTGCAGGGTGCAGGATATCTATAGCAGTGGTACTGAGAGATACGGTGCAGAGTTCAGGATATGTAAAGCAGTGGTACTGAGACATACTGTGCAGGGTGCAGGATATCTATAGCAGTGGTACTGAGAGATACAGTTCAGGGTGCAGGATATCTATAGCAGTGGTACTGAGAGATACGGTACAGAGTGCAGGATATGTACAGCGTTGGTACTGAGACATACAGTGCAGGGTGCAGGATATCTATAGCAGTGGTACTGAGAGATACTGTGCAGGGTGCAGGATATCTATAGCAGTGGTACTGAGAGATACGATGCAGAGTTCAGGATATGTACAGCAGTGGTACTGAGAGATACGGTGCAGGGTGCAGGATATGTACAGCAGTGGTACTGAGAGATACGGTGCAGAGTGCAGGAAATCTATAGCAGTGGTACTGAGAGATATGGTGCAGAGTGCAGGATATCTATAGCAGTGGTACTGAGAGATACAGTGCAGGGTGCAGGATATATATAGCAGTGGTTCGGAGAGATATGGTGCAGGTTATCTATAGCAGTGGTACTGAGAGATACGGTGCAGAGTGCAGGATATCTATAGCAGTGGTACTGAGAGATATGGTGCAGAGTGCAGGATATCTATAGCAGTGGTACTGAGAGATATGGTGCAGAGTGCAGGATATATATAGCAGTGGTACTGAGAGATATGGTGCAGGGTGCAGGATATATATAGCAGTGGTACTGAGAGATACGGTGCAGGGTGCAGGATATCTATAGCAGTGGTACTGAGAGATATGGTGCAGAGTGCAGGATATGTACAGCAGTGGTACTGAGAGATACGGTGCAGGGTGCAGGATATGTAAAGCAGTGGTACTGAGAGATACGGTGCAGGGTGCAGGATATCTATAGCAGTGGTACTGAGAGATACGGTGCAGAGTTCAGGATATGTAAAGCAGTGGTCCTGAGAGATGCAGTGCCGAGTGCAGGATATGTACAGCAGTGGTCCTGAGAGATACGGTGCAGAGTGCAGGATATGTACAGCAGTGGTACTGAGAGATACGGTGCAGGGTGCAGGATATCTATAGCAGTGGTACTGAGAGATACGGTGCAGAGTGCAGGAAATCTATAGCAGTGGTACTGAGAGATATGGTGCAGAGTGCAGGATATCTATAGCAGTGGTACTGAGAGATACAGTGCAGGGTGCAGGATATATATAGCAGTGGTTCGGGGAGATATGGTGCAGGATATCTATAGCATTGGTACTGAGAGATACGGTGCAGAGTGCAGGATAACTATAGCAGTGGTATTGAGAGATACGGTGCAGGGTGCAGGATATCTATAGCAGTGGTACTGAGAGATACGGTGCAGAGTACAGGATATGTAAAGCAGTGGTCCTGAGAGATACGGTGCAGAGTTCAGGATATGTACTACAGTGGTCCTGAGAGATACGGTGCAGAGTGCAGGATATGTACAGCAGTGGTACTGAGAGATACGGTGCAGGGTGCAGGATATCTATAGCAGTGGTACTGAGAGATACGGTGCAGAGTGCAGGAAATCTATAGCAGTGGTACTGAGAGATATGGTGCAGAGTGCAGGATATCTATAGCAGTGGTACTGAGAGATACAGTGCAGGGTGCAGGATATATATAGCAGTGGTTCGGAGAGATATGGTGCAGGATATCTATAGCAGTGGTACTGAGAGATACAGTGCAGAGTGCAGGATATCTATAGCAGTGGTACTGAGAGATACGGTGCAGGGTGCAGGATATCTATAGCAGTGGTACTGAGAGATATGGTGCAGAGTGCAGGATATCTATGGCAGTGGTACTGAGAGATATGGTGCAGGGTGCAGGATATGTAAAGCAGTGGTACTGAGAGATACGGTGCAGGGTGCAGGATATCTATAGCAGTGGTACTGAGAGATACGGTGCAGAGTTCAGGATATGTAAAGCAGTGGTCCTGAGAGATGCGGTGCCGAGTGCAGGATATGTACAGCAGTGGTACTGAGAGATACGGTGCAGAGTGCAGGATTTCTATAGCAGTGGTACTGAGAGATACGGTGCAGAGTTCAGGATATGTAAAGCAGTGGTCCTGAAACATAATGTGCAGGGTGCAGGATATTTATAGCAGTGGTACTGAGAAATACAGTGCAGGGTGCAGGATATCTATAGCAGTGGTACTGAGAGATACGGTGCAGGGTGCAGGATATGTAAAGCAGTGGTACTGAGAGATACGGTGCAGGGTGCAGGATATCTATAGCAGTGGTACTGAGAGATACGGTGCAGAGTTCAGGATATGTAAAGCAGTGGTCCTGAGAGATGCGGTGCCGAGTGCAGGATATGTACAGCAATGGTACTGAGAGATACGGTGCAGAGTGCAGGATTTCTATAGCAGTGGTACTGAGAGATACGGTGCAGAGTTCAGGATATGTAAAGCAGTGGTCCTGAAACATAATGTGCAGGGCGCAGGATATTTATAGCAGTGGTACTGAGAGATACAGTGCAGGGTGCAGGATATCTATAGCAGTGGTACTGAGAGATACAGTTCAGGGTGCAGGATATCTATAGCAGTGGTACTGAGAGATATGGTGCAGAGTGCAGGATATGTACAGCGTTGGTACTGAGACATACTGTGCAGGGTGCAGGATATCTATAGCAGTGGTACTGAGAGATACTGTGCAGGGTGCAGGATATCTATAGCAGTGGTACTGAGAGATACGGTGCAGGATGCAAAATATCTATAGCAGTGGTACTGAGAGATACTGTGCAGGGTGCAGGATATCTATAGCAGTGGTACTGAGAGATATGGTGCAGAGTCTAAAGCAGTGGTTCTGAGAGATACAGTGCAGGGTGCAGAATATCATTAGCAGTGGTACTGAGAGATACGGTGCAGAGTACAGGATATCTATAGCAGTGGTACTGAGAGATACGGTGCAGGGTGCAGGATATCTATAGAGTGGTACTGAGATATATGGTGCAGAGTGCAGGATATGTACAGCAGTGGTACTGAGAGATACGGTGCAGGGTGCAGGATATGTAAAGCAGTGGTACTGAGAGATACGGTGCAGGGTGCAGGATATATATAGCAGTGGTTCGGAGAGATATGGTGCAGGATATCTATAGCAGTGGTACTGAGAGATACGGTGCAGAGTGCAGGATATCTATAGCAGTGGTACTGAGAGATACGGTGCAGGGTGCAGGATATCTATAGCAGTGGTACTGAGATATATGGTGCAGAGTGCAGGATATGTACAGCAGTGGTACTGAGAGATACGGTGCAGGGTGCAGGATATGTAAAGCAGTGGTACTGAGAGATACGGTGCAGGGTGCAGGATATCTATAGCAGTGGTACTGAGAGATACGGTGCAGAGTTCAGGATATGTAAAGCAGTGGTCCTGAGAGATGCAGTGCCGAGTGCAGGATATGTACAGCAGTGGTACTGAGAGATACGATGCAGAGTGCAGGATATCTATAGCAGTGGTACTGAGAGATACAGTGCAGGGTGCAGGATATCTATAGCAGTGGTACTGAGCGATACGGTGCAGAGTTCAGGATATGTAAAGCAGTGGTACTGATACATACTGTGCAGGGTGCAGGATATCTATAGCAGTGGTACTGAGAGATACGGTGCAGAGTTCAGGATATGTAAAGCAGTGGTCCTGAGAGATGCGGTGCCGAGTGCAGGATATGTACAGCAATGGTACTGAGAGATACGGTGCAGAGTGCAGGATTTCTATAGCAGTGGTACTGAGAGATACGGTGCAGAGTTCAGGATATGTAAAGCAGTGGTCCTGAAGCATAATGTGCAGGGCGCAGGATATTTATAGCAGTGGTACTGAGAGATACAGTGCAGGGTGCAGGATATCTATAGCAGTGGTACTGAGAGATACAGTTCAGGGTGCAGGATATCTATAGCAGTGGTACTGAGAGATATGGTGCAGAGTGCAGGATATGTACAGCGTTGGTACTGAGACATACTGTGCAGGGTGCAGGATATCTATAGCAGTGGTACTGAGAGATACTGTGCAGGGTGCAGGATATCTATAGCAGTGGTACTGAGAGATACGGTGCAGGATGCAAGATATCTATAGCAGTGGTACTGAGAGATACTGTGCAGGGTGCAGGATATCTATAGCAGTGGTACTGAGAGATATGGTGCAGAGTCTAAAGCAGTGGTTCTGAGAGATACAGTGCAGGGTGCAGAATATCATTAGCAGTGGTACTGAGAGATACGGTGCAGAGTACAGGATATCTATAGCAGTGGTACTGAGAGATACGGTGCAGGGTGCAGGATATCTATAGCAGTGGTACTGAGATATATGGTGCAGAGTGCAGGATATGTACAGCAGTGGTACTGAGAGATACGGTGCAGGGTGCAGGATATGTAAAGCAGTGGTACTGAGAGATACGGTGCAGGGTGCAGGATATATATAGCAGTGGTTCGGAGAGATATGGTGCAGGATATCTATAGCAGTGGTACTGAGAGATACGGTGCAGAGTGCAGGATATCTATAGCAGTGGTACTGAGAGATACGGTGCAGGGTGCAGGATATCTATAGCAGTGGTACTGAGATATATGGTGCAGAGTGCAGGATATGTACAGCAGTGGTACTGAGAGATACGGTGCAGGGTGCAGGATATGTAAAGCAGTGGTACTGAGAGATACGGTGCAGGGTGCAGGATATCTATAGCAGTGGTACTGAGAGATACGGTGCAGAGTTCAGGATATGTAAAGCAGTGGTCCTGAGAGATGCAGTGCCGAGTGCAGGATATGTACAGCAGTGGTACTGAGAGATACGATGCAGAGTGCAGGATATCTATAGCAGTGGTACTGATACATACTGTGCAGGGTGCAGGATATCTATAGCAGTGGTACTGAGAGATACGGTGCAGAGTTCAGGATATGTAAAGCAGTGGTCCTGAGACATAATGTGCAGGGTGCAGGATATTTATAGCAGTGGTACTGAGAGATAAAGTGCAGAGTTCAGGATATGTAAAGCAGTGGTACTGAGACATACTGTGCAGGGTGCAGGATATCTATAGCAGTGGAACTGAGAGATACAGTTCAGGGTGCAGGATATCTATAGCAGTGGTACTGAGAGATACGGTGCAGAGTTCAGGATATGTAAAGCAGTGGTCCTGAGACATACTGTGCAGGGTGCAGGATATGTACAGCAGTGGTACTGAGAGATACGGTGCAGGGTGCAGGATATCTATAGCAGTGGTACTGAGAGATACTGTGCAGGGTGCAGGATATCTATAGCAGTGGTACTGAGAGATATGGTGCAGAGTGCAGGATATCTATAGCAGTGGTACCGAGAGATATGGTGCAGAGTGCAGAATATGTACAGCAGTGGTACTGAGAAATACGGTGCAGGGTGCAGGATATGTAAAGCAGTGGTACTGAGAGATACGGTGCAGGGTGCAGGATATCTATAGCAGTGGTACTGAGAGATACGGGGCAGAGTGCAGGATATCTATAGCAGTGGTACTGAGAGATATGGTGCAGAGTGCAGGATATCTATAGCAGTGGTACCGAGAGATATGGTGCAGAGTGCAGGATATGTACAGCAGTGGTACTGAGAAATACGGTGCAGGGTGCAGGATATGTAAAGCAGTGGTACGGAGAGATACGGTGCAGGGTGCAGGATATCTATAGCAGTGGTACTGAGAGATACGGTGCAGCGCGCAGGATATCTATAGCAGTGGTACTGAGAGATACGGTGCAGGCTGCAGGATATCTATAGCAGTGGTACTGAGAGATACGGTGCAGGCTGCAGGATATCTATAGCAGTGGTACTAAGAGATACGGTGCAGGGTGCAGGGTATCTATTGCAGTGGTACTGAGAGATACGGTGAAGAGTTCAGGAAATGTACAGCAGTGGTACTGAGAGATGTGTTGCAGAATGCAGAATATCTATAGCAGCGGTACGGAGAGATATGGTGCAGAGTTTAGGATATGTATAGCAGTGGTTCTGAGAGATGTGTTGCAGAGTGCAGGATATGTACAGCAGTGGTACTGAGAGATACAGTGCAGAGTTCAGGATATCTATAGCATTGGTACTGAAAGATATGATGCAGGGTGCAGGATATCTATAGCAGTGGTACTGAGAGATACGGTGCAGCGCGCAGGATATCTATAGCAGTGGTACTGAGAGATACGGTGCAGGCTGCAGGATATCTATAGCAGTGGTACTAAGAGATACGGTGCAGGGTGCGGGATATCTATACCAGTGGTACTGAGAGATACGGTGAAGAGTTCAGGATATGTAAAGCAGTGGTCCTGAGAGATGCAGTGCCGAGTGCAGGATATGTACAGCATTGGTACTGAGACATACTGTGCAGGGTGGTACTGAGAGATAAAGTGCAGGGTGCAGGATATCTATAGCAGTGGTACTGAGAGATACGGTGCAGAGTTCAGGATATGTAAAGCAGTGGTCCTGAGAGATGCGGTCCCGAGCGCAGGATATGTACAGCGTTGGTACTGAGATATACTGTGCAGGGTGCAGGGTATCTATAGCAGTGGTACTGAGAGATACTGTGCAGGGTGCAGGATATCTATAGCAGTGGTACTGAGAGATACGGTGCAGGTTACAAGATATCTATAGCAGTGGTACTGAGAGATACTGTGCAGGGTGCAGGATATCTATAGCAGTGGTACTGAGAGATATGGTGCAGAGTGCAGGATATCTATAGCAGTGGTACTGAGAGATACGGTGCAGAGTGCAGGATATCTAAAGCAGTGGTTCTGAGAGATACAGTGCAGGGTGCAGGATATATATAGCAGTGGTACTGAGAGATACGGTGCAGAGTGCAGGATATGTACAGCGTTGGTACTGAGACATACTGTGCAGAGTGCAGGATATCTATGGCAGTGGTACTGAGAGATACTGTGCAGGGTGCAGGATATCTATAGCAGTGGTACTGAGAGATACGGTGCAGAGTTCAGGATATGTAAAGCAGTGGTCCTGAGAGATGCGGTGCCGAGTGCAGGATATGTACAGCAGTGGTACTGAGAGATACGGTGCAGAGTGCAGGACATCTATAGCAGTGGTACTGAGAAATACAGTGCAGGGTGCAGGATATCTATAGCAGTGGTACTGAGAGATACGGTGCAGAGTTCAGGATATGTAAAGCAGTGGTCCTGAGACATAATGTGCAGGGTGCAGGATATTTATAGCAGTGGTACTGAGAGATACAGTGCAGAGTTCAGGATATGTAAAGCAGTGGTACTGAGACATACTGTGCAGGGTTCAGGATATCTATAGCAGTGGTACTGAGAGATACAGTTCAGGGTGCAGGATATCTATAGCAGTGGTACTGAGAGATACGGTGCAGAGTTCAGGATATGTAAAGCAGTGGTCCCGAGACATACTGTGCAGGGTGCAGGATATGTACAGCAGTGGTATTTAGAGATACGGTGCAGGGTGCAGGATATCTATAGCAGTGGTACTGAGAGATACTGTGCAGGGTGCAGGATATCTATAGCAGTGGTACTGAGAGATATGGTGCAGAGTGCAGGATATCTATAGCAGTGGTACTGAGAGATACGGTGCAGGCTGCAGGATATCTATAGCAGTGGTACTAAGAGATACGGTGCAGGGTGCGGGATATCTATAGCAGTGGTACTGAGAGATACGGTGAAGAGTTCAGGATATGTAAAGCAGTGGTCCTGAGAGATGCAGTGCCGAGTGCAGGATATGTACAGCATTGGTACTGAGACATACTGTGCAGGGTGGTACTGAGAGATAAAGTGCAGGGTGCAGGATATCTATAGCAGTGGTTCTGAGAGATACGGTGCAGAGTTCAGGATATGTAAAGCAGTGGTCCTGAGAGATGCGGTGCCGAGTGCAGGATATGTAAAGCAGTGGTACTGAGAGATACGGTGCAGGTTGCAAGATATCTATATCAGTGGTACTGAGAGATACGGTGCAGAGTGCAGGATATCTATAGCAGTGGTACTGAGAGATACGGTGCAGAGTGCAGGAAATCTATAGCAGTGGTACTGAGAGATACAGTGCAGGGTGCAGGATATATATAGCAGTGGTTCGGAGAGATATGGTGCAGGATATCTATAGCAGTGGTACTGAGAGATACTGTGCAGGGTGCAGGATATCTATAGCAGTGGTACTGAGAGATACGGTGCAGAGTGCAGGATATCTATAGCAGTGGTACTGAGAGATACGGTGCAGAGTGCAGGAAATCTATAGCAGTGGTACTGAGAGATATGGTGCAGAGTGCAGGATATCTATAGCAGTGGTACTGAGAGATACAGTGCAGGGTGCAGGATATATATAGCAGTGGTTCGGAGAGATATGGTGCAGGATATCTATTGCAGTGGTACTGAGAGATACGGTGCAGAGTGCAGGATATCTATAGCAGTGGTACTGAGACATACGGTGCAGGGTGCAGGATATCTATAGCAGTGGTACTGAGAGATATGGTGCAGAGTGCAGGATATCTATAGCAGTGGTACTGAGAGATATGGTGCAGAGTGCAGGATATGTACAGCAGTGGTACTGAGAGATACGGTGCAGGGTGCAGGATATGTAAAGCAGTGGTACTGAGAGATACGGTGCAGGGTGCAGGATATCTATAGCAGTGGTACTGAGAGATACGGTGCAGAGTTCAGGATATGTAAAGCAGTGGTCCTGAGAGATGCGGTGCCGAGTGCAGGATATGTACAGCAGTGGTACTGAGAGATACGGTGCAGAGTGCAGGACATCTATAGCAGTGGTACTGAGAGATACAGTGCAGGGTGCAGGATATCTATAGCAGTGGTACTGAGAGATACGGTGCAGAGTTCAGGATATGTAAAGCAGTGGTCCTGAGACATAATGTGCAGGGTGCAGGATATTTATAGCAGTGGTACTGAGAGATACAGTGCAGAGTTCAGGATATGTAAAGCAGTGGTACTGAGACATACTGTGCAGGGTTCAGGATATCTATAGCAGTGGTACTGAGAGATACAGTTCAGGGTGCAGGATATCTATAGCAGTGGTACTGAGAGATACGGTGCAGAGTTCAGGATATGTAAAGCAGTGGTCCCGAGACATACTGTGCAGGGTGCAGGATATGTACAGCAGTGGTATTTAGAGATACGGTGCAGAGTGCAGGATATCTATAGCAGTGGTACTGAGAGATACTGTGCAGGGTGCAGGATATCTATAGCAGTGGTACTGAGAGATATGGTGCAGAGTGCAGGATATCTATAGCAGTGGTACCGAGAGATATGGTGCAGAGTGCAGAATATGTACAGCAGTGGTACTGAGAAATACGGTGCAGGTTGCAGGATATGTACAGCAGTGGTACTGAGAGATACTGTGCAGGGTGCAGGATATCTATAGCAGTGGTACTGAGAGATATGGTGCAGGGTGCAGGATATCTATAGCAGTGGTACTGAGAGATACAGTGCAGAGTGCAGGATATCTATAGCAGTGGTACTGAGAGATACGGTGCAGCGCGCAGGATATCTATAGCAGTGGTACTGAGAGATACGGTGCAGGCTGCAGGATATCTATAGCAGTGGTACTAAGAGATACGGTGCAGGGTGCAGGGTATCTATTGCAGTGGTACTGAGAGATACGGTGAAGAGTTCAGGAAATGTACAGCAGTGGTACTGAGAGATGTGTTGCAGAATGCAGGATATCTATAGCAGCGGTACGGAGAGATATGGTGCAGAGTTTAGGATATGTATAGCAGTGGTTCTGAGAGATGTGTTGCAGAGTGCAGGATATGTACACCAGTGGTACTGAGAGATGTGTTGCAGAATGCAGGATATCTATAGCAGCGGTACGGAGAGATATGGTGCAGAGTTTAGGATATGTATAGCAGTGGTTCTGAGAGATGTGTTGCAGAGTGCAGGATATATATAGCAGTGGTACTGAGAGATACAGTGCAGAGTTCAGGATATCTATAGCATTGGTACTGAAAGATATGGTGCAGGGTGCAGGATATCTGTAGCATTGGTACTGAGAGATACGGTGCAGCGCGCAGGATATCTATAGCAGTGGTACTGAGAGATACGGTGCAGGCTGCAGGATATCTATAGCAGTGGTACTAAGACATACGGTGCAGGGTGCAGGATATCTATAGCAGTGGTACTGAGAGATACGGTGAAGAGTTCAGGATATGTAAAGCAGTGGTCCTGAGAGATGCGGTGCCGAGTGCAGGATATGTACAGCATTGGTACTGAGACATACTGTGCAGGGTGGTACTGAGAGATACAGTGCAGGGTGCAGGATATCTATAGCAGTGGTACTGAGAGATACTGTGCAGGGTGCAGGATATCTATAGCAGTGGTACTGAGAGATACGGTGCAGAGTGCAGGATATCTATAGCAGTGGTACTGAGAGATACGGTGCAGAGTGCAGGATATCTATAGCAGTGGTACTGAGAGATACGGTGCAGAGTGCAGGATATCTATAGCAGTGGTACTGAGAGATACGGTGCAGAGTGCAGGATATCTAAAGCAGTGGTACTGAGAGATACTGTGCAGGGTGCAGGATATCTATAGCAGTGGTACTGAGAGATATGGTGCAGAGTGCAGGATATATATAGCAGTGGTACTGAGAGATACGGTGCAGAGTTCAGGATATGTACTACAGTGGTCCTGAGAGATACGGTGCAGAGTGCAGGATATGTACAGCAGTGGTACTGAGAGATACGGTGCAGGGTGCAGGATATGTAAAGCAGTGGTACTGAGAGATACGGTGCAGGGTGCAGGATATCTATAGCAGTGGTACTGAGAGATACGGTGCAGAGTGCAGGATATCTATAGCAGTGGTACTGAGAGATATGGTGCAGAGTGCAGGATATCTATAGCAGTGGTACTGAGAGATACAGTGCAGGGTATAGGATATATATAGCAGTGGTACTGAGAGAAACGGTGCAGAGTGCAGGATATCTATAGCAGTGGTACTGAGAGATACGGTGCAGGGTGCAGGATATCTATAGCAGTGGTACTGAGAGATATGGTGCAGAGTGCAGGATATCTATAGCAGGGGTACTGAGAGATATGGTGCAGAGTGCAGGATATCTATAGCAGTGGTACTGAGAGATACGGTGCAGAGTGCAGGATATGTACAGCAGTGGTACTGAGAGATACGTTGCAGGGTGCAGGATATCTATAGCAGTGGTACTTAGAGATACGGTGCAGAGTTCAGGATATGTAAAGCAGTGGTCCTGAGAGATGCGGTGCCGAGTGCAGGATATGTACAGCATTGGTACTGAGACATACTGTGCAGGGTGCAGGATGTCTATAGCAGTGGTACTGAGAGATATGGTGCAGAGTGCAGCATATCTATAGCAGTGGTACTGAGAGATACAGTACAGGGTGCAGGATATATATAGCAGTGGTTCTGAGAGATATGGTGCAGGATATCTATAGCAGTGGTACTGAGAGATACGGTGCAGAGTACAGGATATGTACAGCAGTGGTACTGAGAGATACGGTGCAGGGTGCAGGATATCTATAGCAGTGGTACTGAGAGATACGGTGCAGGGTTCAGGATATGTAAAGCAGTGGTACTGAGAGATACGGTGCAGGGTGCAGGATATCTATAGTAGTGGTACTTAGAGATACGGTGCAGAGTTCAGGATATGTAAAGCAGTGGTCCTGAGAGATGCGGTGCCGAGTGCAGGATATGTACAGCATTGGTACTGAGACATACTGTGCAGGGTGCAGGATGTCTATAGCAGTGGTACTGAGAGATACAGTGCAGGGTGCAGGATATCTGTAGCAGTGGTACTGAGAGATACGGTGCAGAGTTCAGGATATTTAAAGCAGTGGTCCTGAGACATACTGAGCAGGGTGCAGGATATCTATAGCAGTTGTACTGAGAGATACTGTGCAGGGTGCAGGATATCTATAGCAGTGGTACTGAGAGATACTGTGCAGGGTGCAGGATATCTATAGCAGTGGTACTGAGAGATATGGTGCAGAGTGCAGGATATCTATAGCAGTGGTACTGAGAGATATGGTGCAGAGTGCAGGATATGTACAGCAGTGGTACTGAGAGATACAGTGCAGGGTGCAGGATATGTAAAGCAGTGCTACTGAGAGATACGGTGCAGGATATCTATAGCAGTGGTACTGAGAGATATGGTGCAGAGTTCAGGATATGTAAAGCAGTGGTCCTGAGAGATGCGGTGCCGAGTGCAGGATATGTACAGCATTGGTACTGAGAGATACAGTGCAGGGTGCAGGATATCTATAGCAGTGGTACTGAGAGATACGGTGCAGAGTTCAGGATATGTAAAGCAGTGGTCCTGAGACATACTGTGCAGGGTGCAGGATATCTATATCAGTGGTACTGAGAGATACTGTGCAGGGTGCAGGATATCTATAGCAGTGGTACTGAGATATACGGTGCAGGTTATCTATAGCAGTGGTACTGAGAGATACTGTGCAGGGTGCAGGATATCTATAGCAGTGGTACTGAGAGATACGGTGCAGAGTGCAGGATATCTATAGCAGTGGTACTGAGAGATACGGTGCAGAGTGCAGGATATCTAAAGCAGTGGTTCTGAGAGATACAGTGCAGGGTGCAGGATATCTATAGCAGTGGTACTGAGAGATACAGTGCAGGGTGCAGGATATCTATAGCAGTGGTACTGAGAGATACTGTGCAGGGTGCAGGATATCTATAGCAGTGGTACTGAGAGATACGGTGCAGAGTGCAGGATATCTATAGCAGTGGTACTGAGAGATACGGTGCAGAGTGCAGGATATCTATAGCAGTGGTACTGAGAGATACGGTGCAGAGTGCAGGATATCTATAGCAGTGGTACTGAGAGATACGGTGCAGAGTGCAGGATATCTAAAGCAGTGGTACTGAGAGATACTGTGCAGGGTGCAGGATATCTATAGCAGTGGTACTGAGAGATATGGTGCAGAGTGCAGGATATATATAGCAGTGGTACTGAGAGATACGGTGCAGAGTTCAGGATATGTACTACAGTGGTCCTGAGAGATACGGTGCAGAGTGCAGGATATGTACAGCAGTGGTACTGAGAGATACGGTGCAGGGTGCAGGATATGTAAAGCAGTGGTACTGAGAGATACGGTGCAGGGTGCAGGATATCTATAGCAGTGGTACTGAGAGATACGGTGCAGAGTGCAGGATATCTATAGCAGTGGTACTGAGAGATATGGTGCAGAGTGCAGGATATCTATAGCAGTGGTACTGAGAGATACAGTGCAGGGTATAGGATATATATAGCAGTGGTACTGAGAGAAACGGTGCAGAGTGCAGGATATCTATAGCAGTGGTACTGAGAGATACGGTGCAGGGTGCAGGATATCTATAGCAGTGGTACTGAGAGATATGGTGCAGAGTGCAGGATATCTATAGCAGGGGTACTGAGAGATATGGTGCAGAGTGCAGGATATCTATAGCAGTGGTACTGAGAGATACATTGCAGAGTGCAGGATATGTACAGCAGTGGTACTGAGAGATACGTTGCAGGGTGCAGGATATCTATAGCAGTGGTACTTAGAGATACGGTGCAGAGTTCAGGATATGTAAAGCAGTGGTCCTGAGAGATGCGGTGCCGAGTGCAGGATATGTACAGCATTGGTACTGAGACATACTGTGCAGGGTGCAGGATGTCTATAGCAGTGGTACTGAGAGATATGGTGCAGAGTGCAGCATATCTATAGCAGTGGTACTGAGAGATACAGTACAGGGTGCAGGATATATATAGCAGTGGTTCTGAGAGATATGGTGCAGGATATCTATAGCAGTGGTACTGAGAGATACGGTGCAGAGTACAGGATATGTACAGCAGTGGTACTGAGAGATACGGTGCAGGGTGCAGGATATCTATAGCAGTGGTACTGAGAGATACGGTGCAGGGTTCAGGATATGTAAAGCAGTGGTACTGAGAGATACGGTGCAGGGTGCAGGATATCTATAGTAGTGGTACTTAGAGATACGGTGCAGAGTTCAGGATATGTAAAGCAGTGGTCCTGAGAGATGCGGTGCCGAGTGCAGGATATGTACAGCATTGGTACTGAGACATACTGTGCAGGGTGCAGGATGTCTATAGCAGTGGTACTGAGAGATACAGTGCAGGGTGCAGGATATCTGTAGCAGTGGTACTGAGAGATACGGTGCAGAGTTCAGGATATTTAAAGCAGTGGTCCTGAGACATACTGAGCAGGGTGCAGGATATCTATAGCAGTGGTACTGAGAGATACTGTGCAGGGTGCAGGATATCTATAGCAGTGGTACTGAGAGATACTGTGCAGGGTGCAGGATATCTATAGCAGTGGTACTGAGAGATATGGTGCAGAGTGCAGGATATCTATAGCAGTGGTACTGAGAGATATGGTGCAGAGTGCAGGATATGTACAGCAGTGGTACTGAGAGATACAGTGCAGGGTGCAGGATATGTAAAGCAGTGCTACTGAGAGATACGGTGCAGGATATCTATAGCAGTGGTACTGAGAGATATGGTGCAGAGTTCAGGATATGTAAAGCAGTGGTCCTGAGAGATGCGGTGCCGAGTGCAGGATATGTACAGCATTGGTACTGAGAGATACAGTGCAGGGTGCAGGATATCTATAGCAGTGGTACTGAGAGATACGGTGCAGAGTTCAGGATATGTAAAGCAGTGGTCCTGAGACATACTGTGCAGGGTGCAGGATATCTATATCAGTGGTACTGAGAGATACTGTGCAGGGTGCAGGATATCTATAGCAGTGGTACTGAGAGATATGGTGCAGGTTATCTATAGCAGTGGTACTGAGAGATACTGTGCAGGGTGCAGGATATCTATAGCAGTGGTACTGAGAGATACGGTGCAGAGTACAGGATATGTACAGCAGTGGTACTGAGAGATACGGTGCAGGGTGCAGGATATCTATAGCAGTGGTACTGAGAGATACGGTGCAGGGTTCAGGATATGTAAAGCAGTGGTACTGAGAGATACGGTGCAGGGTGCAGGATATCTATAGTAGTGGTACTTAGAGATACGGTGCAGAGTTCAGGATATGTAAAGCAGTGGTCCTGAGAGATGCGGTGCCGAGTGCAGGATATGTACAGCATTGGTACTGAGACATACTGTGCAGGGTGCAGGATGTCTATAGCAGTGGTACTGAGAGATACAGTGCAGGGTGCAGGATATCTGTAGCAGTGGTACTGAGAGATACGGTGCAGAGTTCAGGATATTTAAAGCAGTGGTCCTGAGACATACTGAGCAGGGTGCAGGATATCTATAGCAGTTGTACTGAGAGATACTGTGCAGGGTGCAGGATATCTATAGCAGTGGTACTGAGAGATACTGTGCAGGGTGCAGGATATCTATAGCAGTGGTACTGAGAGATATGGTGCAGAGTGCAGGATATCTATAGCAGTGGTACTGAGAGATATGGTGCAGAGTGCAGGATATGTACAGCAGTGGTACTGAGAGATACAGTGCAGGGTGCAGGATATGTAAAGCAGTGCTACTGAGAGATACGGTGCAGGATATCTATAGCAGTGGTACTGAGAGATATGGTGCAGAGTTCAGGATATGTAAAGCAGTGGTCCTGAGAGATGCGGTGCCGAGTGCAGGATATGTACAGCATTGGTACTGAGAGATACAGTGCAGGGTGCAGGATATCTATAGCAGTGGTACTGAGAGATACGGTGCAGAGTTCAGGATATGTAAAGCAGTGGTCCTGAGACATACTGTGCAGGGTGCAGGATATCTATATCAGTGGTACTGAGAGATACTGTGCAGGGTGCAGGATATCTATAGCAGTGGTACTGAGAGATATGGTGCAGGTTATCTATAGCAGTGGTACTGAGAGATACTGTGCAGGGTGCAGGATATCTATAGCAGTGGTACTGAGAGATACGGTGCAGAGTGCAGGATATCTATAGCAGTGGTACTGAGAGATACGGTGCAGAGTGCAGGATATCTAAAGCAGTGGTTCTGAGAGATACAGTGCAGGGTGCAGGATATCTATAGCAGTGGTACTGAGAGATACGGTGCAAAGTTCAGGATATGTAAAGCAGTGGTCCTGAGAGATACTGTGCAGAGTTCATGATATGTACAGCAGTGGTACTGAGAGATACGGTGCAGGGTGCAGGATATCTATAGCAGTGGTACTGAGAGATACAGTGCAGAGTGCAGGATATCTATAGCAGTGGTACTGAGAGATACGGTGCAGGGTGCAGGATATGTACAGCAGTGGTACTGAGAGATACGGTGCAGGGTGCAGGATATGTAAAGCAGTGGTACTGAGAGATACGTTGCAGGGTGCAGATTATCTATAGCAGTGGTCCTGAGACATACTGTGCAGGGTGCAGGATATCTATAGCAGTGGTACTGAGAGATACGGTGCAGGGTGCAGGATATGTACAGCAGTGGTACTGAGAGATACGGTGCAGGGTGCAGGATATGTACAGCAGTGGTACTGAGAGATATGGTGCAGGATATCTATAGCAGTGGTACTGAGAGATATGGTGCAGAGTGCAGGATATGTACAGCAGTGGTACTGAGAGATACGGTGCAGGGTGCAGGATATGTACAGCAGTGGTACTGAGAGATACGGTGCAGGGTGCAGGATATGTACAGCAGTGGTACTGAGAGATACGGTGCAGGGTGCAGGATATGTACAGCAGTGGTACTGAGAGATATGGTGCAGGATATCTATAGCAGTGGTACTGAGAGATATGGTGCAGAGTGCAGGATATGTACAGCAGTGGTACTGAGAGATACGGTGCAGGGTGCAGGATATCTATAGCAATGGTACTGAGAGATACAGTGCAGAGTGCAGGATATCTATAGCAGTGGCACTGAGACATACTGTGCAGGGTGCAGGATGTCTATAGCAGTGGTACTGAGAGATACAGTGCAGGGTGCAGGATATCTGTAGCAGTGGTACTGAGAGATACGGTGCAGAGTTCAGGATATTTAAAGCAGTGGTCCTGAGACATACTGAGCAGGGTGCAGGATATCTATAGCAGTTGTACAGAGAGATACTGTGCAGGGTGCAGGATATCTATAGCAGTGGTACTGAGAGACATGGTGCAGAGTGCAGGATATCTATAGCAGTGGTACTGAGAGATATGGTGCAGAGTGCAGGATATGTACAGCAGTGGTACTGAGAGATACAGTGCAGGGTGCAGGATATGTAAAGCAGTGGTACTGAGAGATACGGTGCAGGATATCTATAGCAGTGGTACTGAGAGATATGGTGCAGAGTTCAGGATATGTAAAGCAGTGGTCCTCAGAGATGCGGTGCCGAGTGCAGGATATGTACAGCATTGGTACTGAGACATACTGTGCAGGGTGCAGGATATCTATAGCAGTGGTACTGAGAGATACAGTGCAGGGTGCAGGATATCTATAGCAGTGGTACTGAGAGATACGGTGCAGAGTTCAGGATATGTAAAGCAGTGGTCCTGAGACATACTGTGCAGGGTGCAGGATATCTATATCAGTGGTACTGAGAGATACTGTGCAGGGTGGAGGATATCTATAGCAGTGGTACTGAGAGATACAGTGCAGGTTATCTATAGCAGTGGTACTGAGAGATACTGTGCAGGGTGCAGGATATCTATAGCAGTGGTACTGAGAGATACGGTGCAGAGTGCAGGATATCTATAGCAGTGGTACTGAGAGATACGGTGCAGAGTGCAGGATATCTAAAGCAGTGATTCTGAGAGATACAGTGCAGGGTGCAGGATATCTATAGCAGTGGTACTGAGAGATACGGTGCAAAGTTCAGGATATATAAAGCAGTGGTCCTGAGAGATACGGTGCAGAGTTCAGGATATGTACTACAGTGGTCCTGAGAGATACGGTGCCGAGTGCAGGATATGTACAGCAGTGGTACTGAGAGATACGGTGCAGGGTGCAGGATATCTATAGCAGTGGAACTGAGAGATACGGTGCAGAGTGCAGGATATCTATAGCAGTGGTACTGAGAGATACAGTGCAGAGTGCAGGATATCTATAGCAGTGGTACTGAGAGATACGGTGCAGGGCGCAGGATATATATAGCAGTGGTACTGAGAGATACAGTGCAGAGTGCAGGATATCTATAGCAGTGGTACTGAGAGATACGGTGCAGGGTGAAGGATATGTACAGCAGTGGTACTGAGAGATACGGTGCAGGGTGCAGGATATATATAGCAGTGGTACTGAGAGATACGGTGCAGGGTGCAGGATATATATAGCAGTGGTACTGAGAGATACGGTGCAGGTTGCAGGATATGTACAGCAGTGGTACTGAGAGATACGGTGCAGGGTGCAGGATATGTACAGCAGTGGTACTGAGAGATACGGTGCAGGGTGCAGGATATGTACAGCAGTGGTACTGAGAGATATGGTGCAGGATATCTATAGCAGTGGTACTGAGAGATACGGTGCAGGGTGCAGGATATCTATAGCAGTGGTACTGAGAGATACAGTGCATAGTGCAGGATATCTATAGCAGTGGTACTGAGAGATACGGTGCAGAGTTCAGGATATGTAAAGCAGTGGTCCTGAGACATACTGTGCAGGGTGCAGGATATCTATATCAGTGGTACTGAGAGATACTATGCAGGGTGCAGGATATCTATAGCAGTGGTACTGAGAGATACGGTGCAGGTTATCTATAGCAGTGGTACTGAGAGATACTGTGCAGGGTGCAGGATATCTATAGCAGTGGTCGTGAGAGATACGGTGCAGAGTGCAGGATATCTATAGCAGTGGTACTGAGAGATACGGTGCAGAGTTCAGGATATCTAAAGCAGTGGTTCTGAGAGATAAAGTGCAGGGTGCAGGATATCTATAGCAGTGGTACTGAGAGATACGGTGCAAAGTTCAGGATATGTAAAGCAGTGGTCCTGAGAGATACGGTGCAGAGTTCAGGATATGTTCTACAGTGGTCCTGAGAGATACGGTGCCGAGTGCAGGATATGTACAGCAGTGGTACTGAGAGATACGGTGCAGGGTGCAGGATATCTATAGCAGTGGAACTGAGAGATACGGTGCAGAGTGCAGGATATCTATAGCAGTGGTACTGAGAGATACAGTGCAGAGTGCAGGATATGTATAGCAGTGGTACTGAGAGATATGGTGCAGAGTGCAGGATATGTACAGCAGTGGTACTGAGAGATACGGTGCAGGGTGCAGGATATGTAAAGCAGTGGTACTGAGAGATACGTTGCAGGGTGCAGGTTATCTATAGCAGTGGTACTGAGAGATACAGTGCAGAGTGCAGGATATCTATAGCAGTGGTACTGAGAGAAACGGTTCAGGATATCTATAGCAGTGGTACTGAGAGATACGGTGCAGAGTGCAGGATATCTATAGCAGTGGTACTGAGAGATATGGTGCAGGGTGCAGGATATGTACAGCAGTGGTACTGAGAGATACGGTGCAGGGTGCAGGATATCTATAGCAGTGGCACTGAGAGATACGGTTAAGGATATCAATAGCAGTGGTACTGAGAGATACGGTGCAGGGTGCAGGATGTCTATAGCAGTGGTACTGAGAGATACAGTGCAGGGTGCAGGATATCTGTAGCAGTGGTACTGAGAGATACGGTGCAGAGTTCAGGATATTTAAAGCAGTGGTCCTGAGACATACTGAGCAGGGTGCAGGATATCTATAGCAGTTGTACTGAGAGATACTGTGCAGGGTGCAGGATATCTATAGCAGTGGTACTGAGAGATACTGTGCAGGGTGCAGGATATCTATAGCAGTGGTACTGAGAGATATGGTGCAGAGTGCAGGATATCTATAGCAGTGGTACTGAGAGATATGGTGCAGAGTGCAGGATATGTACAGCAGTGGTACTGAGAGATACAGTGCAGGGTGCAGGATATGTAAAGCAGTGCTACTGAGAGATACGGTGCAGGATATATATAGCAGTGGTACTGAGAGATACGGTGCAGAGTGCAGGATATCTATAGCAGTGGTACTGAGAGATATGGTGCAGGGTGCAGGATATGTACAGCAGTGGTACTGAGAGATACGGTGCAGGGTGCAGGATATCTATAGCAGTGGCACTGAGAGATACGGTTAAGGATATCAATAGCAGTGGTACTGAGAGATACGGTGCAGGGTGCAGGATGTCTATAGCAGTGGTACTGAGAGATACAGTGCAGGGTGCAGGATATCTGTAGCAGTGGTACTGAGAGATACGGTGCAGAGTTCAGGATATTTAAAGCAGTGGTCCTGAGACATACTGAGCAGGGTGCAGGATATCTATAGCAGTTGTACTGAGAGATACTGTGCAGGGTGCAGGATATCTATAGCAGTGGTACTGAGAGATACTGTGCAGGGTGCAGGATATCTATAGCAGTGGTACTGAGAGATATGGTGCAGAGTGCAGGATATCTATAGCAGTGGTACTGAGAGATATGGTGCAGAGTGCAGGATATGTACAGCAGTGGTACTGAGAGATACAGTGCAGGGTGCAGGATATGTAAAGCAGTGCTACTGAGAGATACGGTGCAGGATATATATAGCAGTGGTACTGAGAGATATGGTGCAGAGTTCAGGATATGTAAAGCAGTGGTCCTGATTGATGCGGTGCCGAGTGCAGGATATGTACAGCATTGGTACTGAGACATACTGTGCAGGGTGCAGGATATCTATAGCAGTGGTACTGAGAGATACAGTGCAGGGTGCAGGATATCTATAGCAGTGGTAATGAGAGATACGGTGCAGAGTTCAGGATATGTAAAGCAGTGGTCCTGAGACATACTGTGCAGGGTGCAGGATATCTATATCAGTGGTACTGAGAGATACTGTGCAGGGTGGAGGATATCTATAGCAGTGGTACTGAGAGATACAGTGCAGGTTATCTATAGCAGTGGTACTGAGAGATACTGTGCAGGGTGCAGGATATCTATAGCAGTGGTACTGAGAGATACGGTGCAGAGTGCAGGATATCTATAGCAGTGGTACTGAGAGATACGGTGCAGAGTTCAGGATATGTACTACAGTGGTCCTGAGAGATACGGTGCCGAGTGCAGGATATGTACAGCAGTGGTACTGAGAGATACAGTGCAGAGTGCAGGTTATCTATAGCATTGGTACTGAGAGATACGGTGCAGGGTGCAGGATATCTATAGCAGTGGTACTGAGAGATACGGTGCAGGGTGCAGGATATCTATAGCAGTGGTACTGAGAGATATGGTGCAGGGTGCAGGATATGTACAGCAGTGGTACTGAGAGATACGGTGCAGGGTGCAGGATATGTACAGCAGTGGTACTGAGAGATACAGTGCAGAGTGCAGGATATCTATAGCAGTGGTACTGAGAGATACAGTGCAGAGTGCAGGATATCTATAGCAGTGGTACTGAGAGATACGGTGCAGAGTTCAGGATATGTAAAGCAGTGGTCCTGAGACATACTGTGCAGGGTGAAGAATATCTATATCAGTGGTACTGAGAGATACTGTGCAGGGTGCAGGATATCTATAGCAGTGGTACTGAGAGATACGGTGCAGGTTATCTATAGCAGTGGTACTGAGAGATACGGTGCAGAGTGCAGGATATCTAAAGCAGTGGTCCTGAGACATACTGAGCAGGGTGCAGGATATCTATAGCAGTGGTACTGAGAGATACAGTGCAGGGTGCAGGATATCTATAGCAGTGGTACTGAGAGATACGGTGCAAAGTTCAGGATATGTAAAGCAGTGGTCCTGAGAGATACGGTGCAGAGTTCAGGATATGTACTACAGTGGTCCTGAGAGATACGGTGCCGAGTGCAGGATATGTACAGCAGTGGTACTGAGAGATACAGTGCAGGGTGCAGGATATCTATAGCAGTGGAACTGAGAGATACGGTGCAGAGTGCAGGATATCTATAGCAGTGGTACTGAGAGATACAGTGCAGAGTGCAGGATATCTATAGCAGTGGTACTGAGAGATACGGTGCAGGGTGCAGGATATGTACAGCAGTGGTACTGAGAGATACGGTGCAGGGTGCAGGATATGTAAAGCAGTGGTACTGAGAGATACGGTGCAGGGTGCAGGTTATCTATAGCAGTGGTACTGAGAGATATGGTGCAGAGTGCAGGATATCTATAGCAGTGGTACTGAGAGATACGGTGCAGGGTGCAGGATATCTATAGCAGTGGTACTGAGAGATACGGTGCAGGGTGCAGGATATCTATAGCAGTGGTACTGAGAGATATGGTGCAGAGTGCAGGATATGTATAGCAGTGGTACTGAGAGATACGGTGCAGAGTGCAGGATATGTACAGCAGTGGTACTGAGAGATACGGTGCAGGGTGCAGGATATGTAAAGCAGTGGTACTGAGAGATACGGTGCAGAGTGCAGGATATGTATAGCAGTGGTACTGAGAGATACGGTGCAGAGTGCAGGATATGTACAGCAGTGGTACTGAGAGATACGGTGCAGGGTGCAGGATATGTAAAGCAGTGGTACTGAGAGATACGGTGCAGGGTGCAGGATATGTAAAGCAGTGGTACTGAGAGATACAGTGCAGGGTGCAGGATATATATAGCAGTGGTACTGAGAGATACAGTGCAGGGTGCAGGATATATATAGCAGTGGTTCGGAGAGATATGGTGCAGGATATCTATAGCAGTGGTACTGAGAGATACGGTGCAGGGTGCAGGATATCTATAGCAGTGGTACTGAGAGATACAGTGCAGAGTGCAGGATATCTATAGCAGTGGTACTGAGAGATACGGTGCAGAGTGCAGGATATGTACAGCAGTGGTACTGAGAGATACGGTGCAGAGTGCAGGATATGTAAAGCAGGGGTACTGAGAGATACGGTGCAGGGTGCAGGATATGTACAGCAGTGGTACTGAGAGATATGGTGCAGGATATCTATAGCAGTGGTACTGAGAGATACGGTGCAGAGTGCAGGATATGTACAGCAGTGGTACTGAGAGATACGGTTAAGGATATCAATAGCAGTGGTACTGAGAGATACAGTGCAGGGTGCAGGATATCTATAGCAGTGGTACTGAGAGATACGGTGCAGAGTGCAGGATATCTATAGCAGTGGTACTGAGAGATACAGTGCAGAGTGCAGGATATCTATAGCAGTGGTAGTGGTACTGAGAGATACGGTGCAGGGTGCAGGATATCTATAGCAGTGGTACTGAGAGATACAGTGCAGAGTGCAGGGTATCTATAGCAGTGGCACTGAGAGATACGGTTAAGGATATCAATAGCAGTGGTACTGAGAGATACCGTGCAGGGTGCAGGATATCTATAGCAGTGGTACTGAGAGATTCGGTGCAGAGTGCAGGATATATATAGCAGTGGTACTGAGAGATACAGTGCAGGGTGCAGGATATCTATAGCAGTGGTACTGAGAGATATGGTGCAGAGTGCAGGATATCTATAGCAGTGGTACTGAGAGATACGGTGCAGGGTGCAGGATATGTAAAGCAGTGGTACTGAGAGATACGGTGCAGGGTGCAGGATATCTATAGCAGTGGTACTGAGAGATACGGTGCAGGGTGCAGGATATCTATAGCAGTGGTACTGAGAGATACAGTGCAGAGTGCAGGATATCTATAGCAGTGGTACTGAGAGATACGGTTCAGGATATCTATAGCAGTGGTATTGAGAGATACGGTGCAGGTTGCAGGATATCTATACCAGTGGTACTGAGAGATACAGTGCAGGGTGCAGGATATGTACAGCAGTGGTACTGAGAGATACAGTGCAGAGTGCAGGATATGTACAGCAGTTGTACTGAGAGATATGGTACAGGGTGCAGGATATCTATAGCATTGGTACTGAGAGATACGGTTCAGGATATATATAGCAGTGGTACTGAGAGATACAGTGCAGAGTGCAGGAAATCTATAGCAGTGGTACTGAGAGATACAGTGCAGGGTGCAGGATATCTATAGCAGTGGTAGTGAGAGATACGGTGCAGGATATCTATAGCAGTGTTACCGAGAGAAACTGTTTAGGGTGCAGGATATGTATAGCAGTGGTACTTAGAGATACGGTGCAGAGTGCAGGATATGTATAGTAGTTTTACTGAGATATACGGTGTAGGATATGTACAGCAGTGGTACTGAGAGATACGATTTGAGATACTGAGAGATCGAGTACACACAAAGCGGCCGATTTAACTGGTCCGCCAGTAACAGAAGTTAAGAAGCAGCGGTCATAAGACCTTTTAGGTGGCGGAAATGCTTGTGCAATTTTAAATGCCGCATCATATGCTGTCGGCATTTAGCGAGGTCTAGCGAATCATGTCCACTCAACCTTTAGTAAATCTACCCCCTTAACTGAAGTTATTCAGAAACAATCAGAAAATAATTCTAAATCTAAATAATCCATATATATATATTATATTTTTTAACAGTATGTATACTAATTTTTAATAATTATTATTCATATTTCTTTTTTTTTAAATTCAAAAGTAATATTTAAAAAATGATCTTTTCAAATTAGCATTTATTCATGTACGCTCACCCAACACCGCTTTAGCTAAGACTATATCCCTGTTTCTTAGGTTTTTTTTGTCCTGTGTTTAATTACAATTTGCTGTTACATCATTTTTTAATTCAAGCTTGGTTTTTTTCCGATTGAAAATCACACAAGCTGCCGTATAATATTTTAACACAGAAATTTTGAAAGCTTTGAATAGCAGTCACAATTAGTTTTTCTACATCAAAGGAAATAACAGAGCTAAATGCGAAGTCACATCACGCTATAGCGAGAGCTTCTTATGTAAAAGGAAATTGCACATAATATTGAAATCATTAACCCCTTTTGTTCTGGAGACACCTCTGCAGGTTTAATTCTCTGTTACGTTTCCCTGTGTATGTATCTGTGCATAGGCCCACTTAGAATTCTGTGTCCGGTTATATGGAACATTGTTCTCTATTTCACTTATTTAATTGGTGCAGGTACTCAATATTAATTACAGTTCAATTAAACCTTAATGCTAATTAGTTTACATTGTGTAGTAATTGCCATAGATTCAATAGAATCTGCCTTTGAATCTAATATCTTGTGTGGGGGGGGAAAGTCATGCTTACCTAATAAATTAAAGGAACATAAAACCCCCAAAAATGTATTTTTTTTCATGATTCAGATAGAACAAACAGTTTTAAACAACTTTCCAATGTACTTCAATTATCATTTTTTTTCTTGTTATCCTTTGTTGAAAAGCAGGAAGGCAAGTTAGGAGCGTGCACATGTTTGCAGCAATATATGGCAGCAGTTTTGCAACAATGTTATACATAGCACTAGATGGCAGCTCTATTTTTCTGTCATGCAGTATTCCAAACATCTGCACACTACCTATCTAGATATATCTTCAACAAAGAATAAGGTAAGAACAAAGGGAATTTGATATTAGAAGTAAATTGGAAACTTTTTTTAAAATTGTATTCTCTACCTGAATCGTGAAAGAAAAAAATCTGGGTTTGATTTCCTTTAATTTTTTTCATAATGGTGAATGTTCCCAAGCCATCGCGAGTAGATTGAACTCCAGTCCACTAGGAGGAGGCAAAACATCCATCATAACAGAACTTTTAATCCCTCCCACTTTCCCATAATCCCTCAGTCATACTTGTGGCCAAGAGAAGGGGAGAGAATTAGACAACATAAAAACAAAAGGCGCTCCAATTGTATAATATCTTCAAGATGTTATATACAAATATTCTATGCACAACCGGAGAGGTACTCACAATTGTAGCGCACAATCAACAGTGCAAACAGAGCAAGCTGAGTAAGTGAAGAACCTCCAAGCTGACTCCTTCTGGTTAAACGTCACATGGGCCAAATCTTGAATTCACTCAAGGTACTTATGTGAGCAGTATTAAGCACTCAAATGACCGCAAGTGATTAATAATCCCTGCATACAGTATAGGTATATTTTTAAAAAAACTTTAAAAATAATGTAATAATGTTGGTAAAAGTATACAAAGAGGACCAAGTGGCTTCCTTAGATTTTTTTTTCAATGGAAACTTCATTCCTGAAAACCCAAAGGGGTGGAAACTGCTCTAGAATGAGCATTAATACATTATGTGGGAGAATTCTCGGCTACCAAAATATTATTTTGCAAATCAAAGCTTTAAGCCAAGCACCTAAGGCAATTGTTGTAGCTATTTTTGCATTGAGAGGACCAGATAAATTAATAAACAAAGAAAAAGAATCCCTAAATTATTTTGTGGCCTGAATAAAGAATGTCAAGGCCCTGACAACATCTAAGTTGTGAAGCAGTCTCTCTAGTGTTTTTGGAGATGGTACCACAATATCCTGATTAATGTTATTTTTAATTACCCACGTGAGGAAAAAAAAGAATAATTGGTTCTTAAAATCACCTTGTCCTGATAAAAAAATCAGGTAAGGAGAATCACAGGATAGGGCAGAAAATTCAGACACTCTTCTGGCCCAGACAATAGCTAAAAGAAGAATAACCTTCCAAGATAACAGTTGAAAATCAAGACTATACCTAGGTTCAAAAGGTTGAGCCTTAACAACTATTAAAACTAGGTGAAATTTCCATGTTAGAGAAGCTGGTTTGACAACCAGTTTATCCTGACCAAGGCCTGAACCAAGGCTTGAATGTCAGGTAGTTTAGATAATATTATTGTGCAACAAGACAGAAAAAGCCAAATTTGACCTTTAAACCTGATAAACTTTTCTCCAGACCATTCTGTAAAAATTGCAGTAAATGAGGAATGCCAATGGTAATGCTTAGTCTCACACCAAATAAGAAAAGTTTTCCACACTTTATGCTAAATGCTTGGTAAAAGGTTTTCAGGCTTGAATCAAAGTGTGTCACTTGATCGAAGAAACTCTGTTGAGACAAAATTAGGTACTCAATCTCCAAGCCGTCAAATTTAGAGATTTAAAATATTGATGAAAGAAGGTCCTTCCTGAGAAAGAGATGCCGAGGTTGACTGAAGGACATTTTGGATTAGATATGCATACAAGACCTATAAGGCCATGCCAGAGCAATCAGAATTACAGAGGCCCATTCTTGTTTATATTGGCTATTACCCAGGATAGTAACATAAAAGAAGGAAATATGTTGATCAGATTGAATGACCAGGGAATCCCTAAAGCATCTATGAGAGGTGCTTGTATATCCCAAGAGCTCGAACAATATTAGGTTAGCTTGTGATTGAAGCATGAGGCCATATGATCTATGTCTGGCCTACCCCAATGACTCACAATCTGGTTGAATACCTTCTGTTTCAGGGACTATTCGCTGGGGTGAAGGTATTGACGATTGAGAAAGTCCGCTTTCCAGTTGTCCTCAACCGGGATGTGGATTGCTAAAATCATGCAATCAAATTGCTACCGCTTTAATTGCTAAGGCACTTCAAGTACCGGCTTGATAATTGATGTAAGCCACTGCAGTGACATTGTCAGATTGAAGACTAAGAAATCTCTCCAAACTTTAGGGCTTGCTCTAGAGAGCCCTGAAAATTGGGCATAGTTTCAAGATGTTGATTGGCATTCTTGCCTCCCAAGGATACTAAACTCCCTGCACTCCTCCATGAACCCCAAACTACACCCCAACCTGTGATCACCACTTAAGTTGGCCAGATAAAGGAGGTTTTCTGAATAAGAGATTGATGATTCTGCTACCATGTTAGGGACTGCCTTGTCTTGAAGTCTAAATATATCCTCTGAGACAGATCCTTGTAATCTTTCAACTGCTGCAACATTTTTAGTTGCAGATGATGTAAATGGAATCTAGTAAATGGTACAGTATTTGAAGCAGCTACCATGAGACCTGATACTTTCATGCATTGAAGGACTGAAAGAAGAAGTAAAATGGAGAAGAGCACATGCCTTCTGCAACTTGAGTATGCTTTCATCCATGAGAGACACTTTAATTGATACTGACTCTATTATGAAACCCAGGAATTAGATCCTGGTTTAAGAGATCAGATATTTTTTCAACCATGAGTAAAAAGCAAAATAACTTTGTTTGTATGCTGCTTTGCTATCTGGAGAGAAGTAGTGTGTACCAGAATGTCATCTCGGTAAGAAGCTACTGCAATTCCCTGAGCTTTCACTACCAGCAATAGATTTCCGATAACCTTTCCAAAGGATCTTGGTGCTGTTGCCGGACCAAAGGAAAGTGCCACAAACTTATAATGCCTGCAAAAATATGTTTATGATCTCTGTGAGTAGGGATATGTAAATAGGCACTTTTTAAGTCTATAGTAGATATAAATTGACCCTCATGCTCTAAAGGAAGTATTATGCGTGTCGTCTCCATTTTGAAAGTCCTATCGTTCAGAGGAGTGTAGGACCAAAATCCAATGTGGTACCACTGGGAAATGATGTTCAGTATGAAGGGTCCTGAATCAACTTTTCTTAGGGCTCCTGAAAAAAACTCCATCTGCCCCACACCAGAACGTTTTCTGATTTGGGGGTCACACCTTCAAGCAGATTTGGAGGAGAGGGTAGGCTTATTGGCATGTTTGGACTTGAACCAAGATAAAACCAGGCTTCCATGTGGAATTGGAAGTATCTGACTTTATTGACCCTGAAAATAAGCATTTTAGCTTCTTGGATTGATAAATGGATTGTTTACATCCAGCAGACTTAACCCTGCCCTTAGGTTGCTGCAGGAAAGCTTCTTTACCTCCAGTGACTATTTGAATAATAGAATCCAGTACAGGTCCAACACATCTTTACTGATAATTTAACTTTTTCACAACGTTTGCTTTGTAGTTTGCCCTTCCAAAGGGTTTGCACAGGGTACAGAAAAGGAGGTACAGAAAGGTTAACCCCCTAAGGATAACACAATAATTGCCACAATGTAAAACTGAAGTTCTTAGAAGCTCTCTTTTATATATACATACACAGGGCTCAACATTTCAAGCCCTAAGCTACAACAAATACAAGTAGGACTCCAGCACTCCAGTAATTTAAAAGGCAATGTTTATTTAGACAGCTTTGCTTTCTAAATAAACATTGCCTTTTAAATTACTGGAGTGCTGGAGTCCTACTTGTACTTGCTGAATATTGGAGGGCTGTGGCAGTGCCCTTGGTCTCCTTTGCACCCAACCCTCTGTGCTGTGCTCCTTTTGGGACTGAGCCCTAAGCTACAAGTCAGCCCAAAATGTTGCTCACCACTTTTGAACCCATCCACTACAATTTATTTCAATCATCAAATTTACTTAATTCTCTTGGTATCTTATGTTGAAGTGTAAACATAGGTAGGCTGATAGAAGCTCAGAAGCATGTTCGTATCTTTAGTGGTCTATGGCAGCAGTGTTTGCAACAATGTTTCTAGCAATAAACTATAAACCGAATTGTTTAAAAACAAATAAAAATGTGAAATAATTGTCCAAAAGCAATAAATCATAAATGATACTTCCACCACGGTAGTGAATAATAAAGTTCCTTCTCTTTTAATTCAGCTGTTATTTACTCTTTAAGTGCAATAATGATAGGAGCTGTACTCACATTTTACTGACCTACATTAGCTTCAAGGATAGCGTTCAAATCAATAAATACCCCTATCACAGTGAAGGGTTACACTTGAGACTATCGTCTGTTACATAATTGCATCTGCTGGATACAGCGCCTCAGTTGATATACAGACAACAGTGTTTGTAATTACACATATGCTTGTAACCTTGAGTGGCTTATTGCTTGTATTTAATTAATTTAATAGCTTTTATTGTTAATGTTTTGTGTGCAAATAAATTCTGAAAGAAAGAAGATGTTCCTGTCATCCAGGTTTTTTTTTTTAACGCTATCCTTAGAGTTAATGTAGCTCAGTGAAGTGTGGGTACAGCTCCTATTAATTCCACTTAAAGAGTGTATAGTGGTTTTATACTATGGGGTAAATTTATCAAGCTCCGTACGGAGCTTGGTGCCCCGTGTTTCCGGTGAGCCTTCAGGCTCGCCGGAAACAGAATTTATGAAGCAGCGGTCTGTCTGCTCTGAGGCGGCGGACAGAAATCAACCCAATCGAATACGATCGGGTTGATTGACACCCCCTGCTAGCAGCCGATTGGCCGCGAATCTGCAGGGGGCGATATTGCACCAGCAGTTCACAAGAACTGCTGGTGCAATGATAAATGCCGACAGTGTATGCTACATTGTATCATGTCCGCTCACACATTAATAAATTGTCCCCTTTATGTGCTCTTTGCTCTTTATGAAGAAAGCACCACCTGATATAGACAATTGGGTATCCACAGCGCCAAAGTGCAACCACGCAAGCTCCTCCCAAGAGCAAGATCTCTCAACCAGAACTCAAAAGATAGTACCAAGAATTGAGCAAATGGAAGAGCGCTGAATTAGTTCCGGGTTATCTTATTAGCCTCCTAACCCTGGGGCTAATTCAGCGCTCTTCCATTTGCTCAATTTTTGAAAAGCACCACTTGATAAACAACTGAATTACAGGTCTTTAAAGGAGAAGGAGCATTATTATTAACTACAGTGGTGGAAGTATCATTTATTGCTTTTGGACACTTCTGTTCACTTATTTCATATATATCACATGTGTTATATGCTGTAGTAAACACTTCTGCAATAGACACATGCTCCTATGAGGCCTACCTAGAATTACTTTTCAACAAAGTATACCAGGAGAACAAAGCAAATTTAGGTGTAAAAGAAAGGTTGTTTTAAATTGCACCCAAAGTCGTAGATTTATGAATTGTCGAGCAGCGAATCATGGCCGCTCAACATCACTAAATGCGGACAGCATACACTGCCCACATTTAACATTGCACAGGCATTTCTGGTGAAATGCTTGTGCAATCCTGCCCCCTGCTAACTGGCGGCCAATCGGTCAATCCACCAACTAAAAGGTGACGGACAGGTTAAGAAGCAGCGGTCTGCTTCATAAATGGAACCCTATATATGATTCATTAACAGTTTACTGTCCCTTTAACATAGAAGATACATAAAGCTATTGAAGGGAAAAGCTGCAAATAATTATTATGCTGTAACAATTCAAGATTATAATAAACTTTATAAATTTTAGGACAATTTAACTTGCAATGCAGCTAAGGAAGAGAGATATTTGATTACACTAAAATATAACTTCATGTCACAATTAATAAAAGAACCAAGTAGAAATAGAGCCATACTCAATTTCGTCTTGTCAAATACAGAAAGATATCCAACAGCTTGCTAGACATGTGCATGGCGAAAAAATTCGGATTCGTTTCGGATTCGAATAAATTTGTCTGGATTCGGTTCGATTCAGTTCGGAAATTCGGAATTTCGGTATGTGTTAGGTGGGATGTGCTGTGTATTAGACTAGTATTATGTACTGTATATTAGATGTAACCCATAGCAGAGTGATATAACCTTAACCTGATATACTGTACAATACTAGTGTAATCCATGGCCATCCGAATCTACCAAATAAATCCGAACTAATTCGGATTTATTCGGTAGATTCTGCACTATTTCAATTCAGAAATTCGAATCGATCCGAATCTCCGAATTTAACGAATTCGGCCGAATTTCCGAATCAATCCAAAATGAATCGCACATTTCTAGCTATCATTTATGTACCAGTTTTCATAACATGGTCCCATTTGAAAATTAGTTTCCATAGACAGTTTAAAAAAAAAAAAAGGTACAACCAATAACTTTTTTTTTTTAAACAAATTACAAATGTTAAAAAAAAATTCAAATGTTAAAAAGACAAATGTTGGTTACTTTAAAATGCATGGATTGGAACAACGTATCTTCAAATAAAAACACAATAGAAACATGATAGCATTTAAAGCCTTGATAAATAAATATGCATCTCAACACATATAATGTGAAGAGAAAAGGTTAAAAATAAATAAATCCAAACTGATGTGACTCAATGAACCTCAGTAGGAGAAATAAGAGGCATTTTAATTACTGAAGAAAGATGGTATGGATCCTTCCTTCCAAGTATATATATGGAATGCAGCAATCAGATTGGCTAATATAGATATAAAAAATGAATTCTAAGGGCTAAATATTGTGAATTACAATCTAAGTTAGGAGCCTTAGAATCTAAACATAAAGCAGACCCTTCTTGCAATGATATTAAGACCCAAATGAAGGAAGCGAAAATAGAATTCCAAAAACATTTAGCCGAATCTCATCAAAAGAAAGCCCTTTATTTGAAACAACACTACTATGAAGGGGGAAATAAGCCAGGCAGAATCTTGGCTAGAACCCTCAAAAAAAGACAGCTTCGCTCTCACATACATTTCCTTAAGTCCGCAGACGGACACGTGCTCCGTAGCAGCGCTCAAATAGCAGCCGAGTTTCATAGATATTATCACTCCTTATATAATATACATGATCACCCAACATCACCCTCCCTGACAGATGCGATTACTTAGCAGGAAACTTTTGAAAGCACCTATCTGAGGGATATAGACCTCCCTTCTTTATCAAGGGAAGATTCAGACTTTTTGGACTCTCCGATAACAGCTGAGGAACTTTTTGAGGCTATTAAAAGTTGCCCAAGTGGTAAAAGCCCAGGCCCCAATGGATTTTCCTCGGCCTATTACAAAAAGTTTAAGGAGGTCCAAGTAGGTCCACTCCTAGATCTATTTAACGGGCTTTGTGACAGTCCCAACAGTCCCAACCTATCCCCGGTACTCTTGGAGGCCTATATTACGGTAATCCCCAAACCGGGAAAAACTGCAGATTCTCCTGGTCACTTTAGGCCCATTTCCTTGATCAACTCAGATATGAAGTTGTTGGCAAAGGTCTTGGCAACTAGACTCAACAAATACCTACCTGACCTAATATGCAACGACCAGGTGGGTTTTGTCCCTGGACGTGAGGCCAGGGATAATATTATCAAGGTCTCACAATTGATCAACCCCTTAGTGCTCTTCTCCACCGACACTGAAAAGGCCTTTGATAGGGTTAGCTGGCTTTTTCTGCGCCGGGTCTTAGAGAAAATGGGGCTTGGAAAGGCATTTTAACACTCGATCTTTGCACTTTACTCAAACCCTAATGCTAAAATTAGAATTAATGGTACCTTATCAGAATCATTTGATATCAGTAATGGAACTAGGGAGGGTTGTCCCCTGTCCCTGTTACTTTTCGCCCTGTCAATAGAGGGTCTGGCACATAAAGTTAGAGCAAATCCCAACATCGCGGGCATAGGGGTAGGGGGTACAGAGCATAAACAGGCGTTATACGCTGATGACGTTCTCTATACTTTGACTAATGCATCAGAATCTATTCCTGAGTTCCTAGATGAACTTAGAGCATACGGTAGGGTCTTGAACTTCTCCCTTAACTTAAATAAGTCAGAATTATTAAATATTAACACCTGCCCAAAAATTGTACAAACTTTACAGCAAAAGTATAAGATCACCCTAGCAACTAATAAACTAAAGTATCTTGGCATCTACCTAACATCTGATCCTGCAGACCTCTTTAAATATAACTACGCTCCCTTAAAAAGCGACATTGCTGCCGACCTCTCTTCTTGGAAAAATAAACAAATATCATGGCTAGGCAGAGTAGGAGTTTTCAAGATGAATATTCTACCCCGAATATTATACCTGTTCCAAACCTTACCTATAGCACTTCCCAGGGGATACATAACTCAGCTGCACAAGTTAATTGAACAATTTATATGGGCCAATACCAAACCCAGGCTACCAATACGCACCCTGTATCTACCACGAGATAGAGGGGGTCTTGGTTTGCCAGATATCTCTTCATACAAAAGGGCGGTTGGTTTACAAAGGATAGTAGAATGGGCGCAAAACGCAGAACATAAAGCATGGATAGCCATAGACAGACAGATTCTCAAATTAAACAATATGGGTACACTTGCTTGGCTTTCACCTTCACATCACCCTAACATTGTCTCTAAATACCACTTAATACAAGAAACACTCAATATTTGGGACACAACTTTAGCTACCACTACGCACAACTCCACAAGGCACTCCCCTTTGACACCAATCTTAAAAAATCCTGAGCTTCCATATCATAAATTGGGATCTCACAAAATCTCATCTTACAAAATAAAGGAGGGTTCCATTTTCGGAGTGGTGGAAAATGGGAGGGTCTTACCACAGGACAAACTCAAGGACTCTCAACCCAAGATTTTTGCCTCTTGGATGCATTATAACCAGTTACTACATTTCATCTCCAGTCAAAAATATAAACAGGATATGGGAAGGACACTTACCTCATTCGAGAGACTTTGTATTGCAGATACAGTGCCGAGGCATTTGATTTCCCTTTTGTACAAACTGATAGTTCTACAAGGGTTTGACTTACTTCCGGCATACACAACCCACTGGAATGAGGACCTGGGATCAGATTTAGACCCCGAGTCATGGATGAGAGCTTTTAGACTGATTAAGAAATCCTCAGTATCATTGGCTATTCAAGAAACACATATAAAACTCATGAGTAGATGGTACTTAACGCCCTCAAGACTTCACAAGATATTCCCTTGCTCTTAGCCACACATGTTGGAGGGACTGTGGGGAACACGGCTCCCTCATACACATTTGGTGGTCTTGTCCGATCCTGTCGCCCTTTTGGACGGGAGTTTTGGAAAAAATGGCTGAGATACTAAACCTCCCAATCCCGAACACACCTGAGATATTACTTTTTTAGCTTTACCAAAAACACAAAGTCAAGAACATCGTGCTCTATTGTTAATCATGATCACTAGCTCGAAAAAACTAATTCCAAAAGAGTGGAAAGCACAAAGCCCCCCTACTATAGGGGAATGGCACTCACAAGTGGAGGATATTCTACTCTTGGAAAGATACTATTATTTGAAAAACTACAAATTAGATAGGTATGAGCTTATATTAGCACTATGGCATGGTACTATATAAATATTATTTCATACTTAATGACCTTTTGATCGCTAACAGGCCTCCTCGTTTTTTTTTTCTCTCCATCTACACTACCCCCTCTCTTTCCTCTTCTCTTCCGCTTCACTCTACCAGGTACCCCCATCCTTACTCTATTTATTTCTTATCCAGCTTTCTTCCCCCCCTCAATATCCCAACAACTATATAACCGTGATCAGACTAAAATTTTAAAAAGTCTATATTTGTACACCCTCATTCTTGACGTTTGTTATGTAGAATGAGTACACATCAAGATGAAGTGATTGATGTATTTTTGTACTACAGCTGTTAAGTAATCTTTGTCTGTATATCTTCTGTACAATTTTTCAGCTCTTTTATATTTGTATGTTTACACTTCAATAAAGCTTTTTGAAAAAAAAAATTCAAAAGAACTGCAAGACAAAGAGAGATTCCCAGTATAAAAAAAAAAATAAGAAAAATATTGGCTCACTAAAACTTGAGATTGTTAGGACAAACAACTATGACCAGAGAATGGCTAAGGCATTTTAAATAAATATTTTTCTGGTAAAATAGAATTTACAAGCTCATACTGTTAAATCGCTTTGAATATAGGTGATATTATTATGCTCGTAGGATACTCCACTATCAGACCGAACTCAGCCAGTAGTCTTCTTATCCTGGCGTCAAACTGGAATGATAGGGAATATCCCAGAGCAGAGAAAGTTCACAAGATGAGGTAAGCAGCACTCACCACAGGCAGGATAGTCTTCAGCGGCAACGGTGAAGCAGTCCAAGGGTAAACCACTAGAATGGTCATGCACGCAGGGATTGGCAACGGTAAAGCAGTCCAAGGGTAAACCACTAGAATGGTCAGACAGGCAGGGTTTGGAAATGGTAAAGCAGTCCAAGGGTAAACCATTAGAATGGTCAGACAGGCAGGGTTTGGCAACAGAGAGGAGATCCAGAACAATAGGGGTCAATCAAGCAAAGAAGTCAGACAAGCAGAGTTCAGCAGCAGTATATCAATGCAGCAATTTAGGGGTTAACAGGCAGAGTAGTCAGACAAGCAGAGTTCAGCAGCAGTATATCAATCCAGCAATTTAGGGGTTAACAGTCAGAATAGTCAGACGGGCAGGGTTCAGCAACAATAAGGCAAATAGCAGTAACAATCTATCACACCCAGGAGCACACAAAGTAACACCTATACTTGGGCAGTGATATATCTTTCTATGCAGCTTACATATGCACAGGATTTGCACCACAGGAATCCAGACCAGCATCAGACAGAGGAGCGTGTGGCGATGACGTCAGCGCTGCATGCATCTGGAGCCGACACAGCCCCTGACAACGAGCAGGGAAGGAGATGCAGCGCCCTTGGGAATGGCTAGAGCGGCGCGGCATGACATAGCCCCCTTCTCAAGGGTCAGCTTTAAAGGATGAGCAGCATGGAATCTAGAGACTAAAGACGGAGCATGCACATCAAGGGCAGGAACCCAGGAACGATTCGCCACAGAGTAATCCTTCCAATGTACCAGGTACAGCAGTTGTCTGCGCCTGTATCTGGAGTCAAAAAACGTTGACAAAGGCTCTAAGATAAGCCTCAAGATCCTGGTTTACTCTCTCAGTTAGTCCATTGGTCTGAGGATGGTAGCCAGAAGACAAGGAAACAGTGGTTCCAATCAACTTGCAAAAGGCTCTCCAAAAGGTAGAGATGAATTGTGGACCTCTGTCGGAAACAATATTCACAGGAATGCCATGAAGTCATACCACATGCAAGAGAAAAAGAGACGATAATTCCTGGGCTGATGGCATTTTCGTTATGGGTACAAAATGAGCCAGTCTAGAGAACCAATCCACCACAACCCAGATAACTGTATGGTGGTCAGAAGGTGGGAGATCCACAATGAAGTCCATAGTTATGTGTGTCCATGGTTGTTTGGGAATGGACAATGGTTGGAGCAAGGCAGGAGGCAAAAACAGGGGAGTTTTGTTGGCAGCACAAGTTGTACAGGCTTTCACATAATCCGGAGCCTCAGACTTCATAGTAGGCCACCATAGATGTTGGGAAAGATGCTTAAAAGTCCTAGTCAAACCAGGATGTTCTGAGAGTTTACCCAGGATAGCAAAGGGGTGCGTAGGTTCAAAGGTACAAAGAGGATATCAGAGGCCATGGGTGCTCCAGGAGGTTTACTGGACTGGGCATGTTGCAATCCAGGAGGGAGGTATGATGTGTTCAATAGGAGCTTCAGAGGAATCAGTTGAGTGAGGGAACTGATAGGAAAGGGTGTCCGCCTTCTTGTTCTTGGTCCCAGGAAGATAAGAGACCACAAAGTTGAAATGGAAAAAGAACATGGCCCACCTGGCCTGTCGAGGATTGAGTTGATGAGCAGTCTTTAGGTAAGTCAGATTCTTGTGGTCAGTGAGAATCTGAATGGGATTGGTGGTGCCCTCTAACCAATGATGCCATTCAGTCAAAGCCATCTTAATGGCTAAGAGTTCACGATTACCCACATCGTAATTCCTCTCAGCAGGGGTAAAGCGTTTAGAGAAAAAGGCTACAGGGTGTGACTTGGAAGTCAAAGGATCCCTTTGGGTTAGAACCGCTCCAGCCCCTATCTCGGAGGCATCAACCTTTAAAGTAAACTGTAGGGGAGCACAGGAGCAGAACAGAAAGCCTTTTTCAGACAAGAGAATGCATTTATGGCTTCAGAAGGCCAATGTTTACAGTCTTTGTTCCGTTTTTGTCAATTCAGTGAGTGGAGCGACTGTTTGAGAAAAGTTCTTTATAAACTTGTGGTAATAATTGGAGAACCCGAAGAACCTCTGTAATTTATTTAATGAAGTAGGTTGGGGCCACTCTAGAACTGTGGTTTAGCAGGATCCATGGCAAAACCCTCCTTTGAGGGTCAAACATACGTTTCTCTAGCTTGGCTACCAAAGAATTGTCTCTGAGACATTGAAGTACCTGTCTCACGTGTTTATGATGCTCTTCCAAAGTGGAAGAGAAAACAAGGATGTCATCTAGATAGACGATGACAGTTCGGTTGAGGAGGTCACAGAAGACATCGTTGACAAATGCCTTTAAGACTGCTGGGGCATTACACAGCCCAAAGGGCATTACAAGGTATTCATAATGCCCTAATCTTGTGTTGAAGGCGGTCTTCCATTCGTGGCCTGGGAAAATAGGAATCAGATTGTATGTCCCATGTAAGTCCAGCTTGGTGAAGAAGCGAGCATCTTGGAGTGAGTCATACAGTTCAGTGATCAAAGGAATGGGATAACAATTCTTGATTGTTATGTTGTTCAAGGCCCTATAGTTGATGCTGGGTCTGAGCCCAGCATCCTTCTTACTGACGAAAAAGAAGCCTGCCCCAGCAGGAGAGGAAGGGAGGGTGAATGAAGCATTTAGCTAGGTTCTCTTGGATATACTCCTCTATGGATTTTGTTTCAGATTTGGAAAGTGGACAAGTCCTCCCTTTAGGAAGTGGGGCTCCGGGAAAGAGGTCGATCTTGCATTCATATGGATGGTGGGGTGGCAGCACGTTGAGGGAAGGTGTGGAGGAGTCTGTATATTGGCTATGGGGATATGGAGCAGAGGAGTGACTTTAGCAAGGCAGGAGTGGAAACAGGAGGTACCCCAGGAGGCCAGTTGTCCATTCGAACTGTGGATTGTGTAACTGAAGCCAAGGAAGACCAAGGATAACAGGCTGTGCTGGAGAATGAATGACCTCGAACTGCAGCTGTTCGGTATGAAAGACTCCCACAGTCAGGGTCAGGGGAGCTGACTCAAAATGGATCAACCCTGAACCAAGGGGGGTGCCATCCAGAGTAGTTATTTTGAGAAAATTTATTTTCTGCAGAAGAGGAAAGCCAGCTTGAATCATAAAACAGTGATCCAGAAAGTTTCCTGCTGCCCCTGAATCAATGAAGGCTTGAGTGTGGACAGTATTCTGAACTAAGGTGAGGGTAACAGGTACCAGAATCCAAGAGGAGTGAGGGGATTTAGTAGAGATCATGCTTAGAGGTACCCCAGTGTTATCCCCTAAGCAATGGCTTTTCCTGGACAAATATCACAGTCTTTTGGTTGGTGGGAGTTAGAACCGCAATAAAAGCATAGTCTCAATCTCCTTCTTCTCTGTCTTTCAGACTCTGAGGGTTTGAAAGAGGAAAGATCCATGGGTTCCTCTATTGGGGTGGCTGGAGAAGTTGAAGGGGTAGAGGATATTACAGAAACCGGACGGATTTAAGGATGGGAGGGAAGGACTTTACGAGTTATGTCTCTCTCAGCTTGTCTCTCCTGGAAGCGAGAGTCTAGACTGATACAAAGTGATATAAAGTCATCCAAAGAAGAGGGAATATCACGATAAGTGATCTTTGATAAGTGATCTTTGATGCGTTCATGCAGACCACTCCTAAAGGCTGCCTTGAGGGCACTGCCCTCCCAACTGGTCTCTAGTGCCAAGGTGCGAAACTCGATGGCAAATTGTGTCACGGTTCTATTGCCCTGGCGGAGATCTAGGAGAAAAAATTCTGCAGCAGAAGTACGTCCAGAAGTCCCAAAGACAGAAGTAAGTGCAGAAATGAACCCATCAGCGTCGATCAGGAGAGGAGCGTTCTGTTCCAAAAGGGTAGAGACCCACGCTAGGGCCTTGTCTTTCAGTAAGGAAATGATAAAGGTGACCCTTGACTGGTGAGACTGAAAGGTGTGAGGATCATTGCGGAAGTGAAGCCTGCATTGGTTAAGAAAACTCCTGCAATCAGTAGTACTTTCACACTTGTCAGGCAATGATATCCGGGGTATACTTCCAGAAGCAGAGGAAGAAGCCGCAGTACCAGGAGCTGAGACTGTGGTGGTACAACAACAGGATCGGTATTCCTCGCTGTAACAAGTAAAGAAAGTTGAGTGGTTATAGCCTCTAGCTTGGAATCCATATTCTGCAACTGTGTGGTATGGGTTCCTAACATCTGTCCCTGAAGATAAACTGCTCGTGCCACCTCATCTGGCTCCCTGGCCCAAGTATAATGTTATGCTCATGGGATACTCCACTATCAGACCGAACTCGGCCAGTAGTCTTCTTATCCCGGCATCGAGCCGGAATGATAGAGAATATCCCAGAGTAGAGAAAGTTTGCAAGATGGGGTGAGCAGCACTCACCACAGGCAGGATAGTCTTCAGCGGCAACGGTGAGGCAGTCCAAGGGTAGACCACTAGAATGGTCAGGCAGGCAGGCAGGGATTGTCAATGGTAAAGCAGTCCAAGGGTAAACCACTAGCATGGTCAGATAGACAGGGTTTGGCAACGGTAAAGCAGTCCAAGGGTAGACCACTAGAATGGTCAGGCAGGCAGGGTTTGGCAACGGTAAAGCAGTCCAAGGGTAAACTACTTGAATGGTCAGGCAGACAGGGTTTGGCAACAGAGAGACAATACAGAGCAATAGGGGTTAATCAAGCAGAGAAGTCAGACAATCAGAGTTCAGTAGCAGTATATCAATCCAGCAATACAGGGTTAACAGGCAGAGTAGTCAGACAAGCAGAGTACAGCAGCAGTATATCAATCCTGCAATTTAGGGGTTAACAGGCAGAGTAGTCAGACAAGCAGAGTTCAGCAGCAGTATATCAATCTAACAATTTAGGGGTTAACAGACAGAGTACTCAGACAGGCAGGGTTCAGCAACAATAAGGCAAATAGCAGTAATGATCTATCACACGCAGGAACACACAAAGTAACACCTATACTTGGGCAGTGATAGTTTCTGTGCAACTTACATAGGCGCAGGACTCGTGCCACAGGAATCTGGACCGGCATCAGACAGAAGAATGTGTGGCGATGACTTCAGGGCCGCACCCATCCAGAGCCGACACACCTGGACCGCTGTCTTGGGTCGACTCCAAACGAGCGATAAGGCCCCTCTGAAGCCGGTCCAGTCGTTGGTCCCGTGGTGTGGCGTTCTGATCCTGGGTGGGCGTGGTTCCTGTCGGGTTGGTTTCCTGGTGTGTCACCAGCGAAGCCGTAGGCAATAGGCTATTCCGGAGGAGGAAGGGGGTAAAAGAGGTAAGGAACCTCTAAGTAGAGGAAAGTTCCAGTAATGAGTAGCGTAATATAAACAGTATTCCCAACTGTGATAGGAATCAAATATATGAAAAAGGAATCACGCTGAATTTTCAGATTCTTGAATAAACTAGGAGTTTATTGGACAAATGGCAGAAGTCACAAACAGAAACGCTTGACGCGTTTTGTGCATGCGCACATGCGTTTCATCAGAGGCTCTGATAAAGCGCATGTGCGCATGCGCGAAACATGTTACTGTTTGTGACTTCGGGCATTTGTCCAATAAACTCCTAGTTTATTCAAGACTCTGAAGATTCAGTTTAGTGGTACTTGTACAAAACAAACTAAAAATGAGTGTTCAGTGCTAGGCAGCAATTTCCAAGGCAAAGATTATATTACCATATATTAAAGGGCTTGGATAGAAGGGAAGAAATCATAATGCTGCCCCTATATAAAGCCATGGTACAACCTCACCTTGAGTTTGGATGGCCACTTGTTAAAGTTGTATTCCAGAACTAGGATTTTAAAAAAGGTACAAAAGGCTAGATAAAAAATAAATTTAATCTATAGTAACAGAAATGTTTTTCATTATAAGTGCAATCAGTGTAACTCTTCATCTGAGGAATAAGTGACCCCCAATACAGTGAATAAGGGCTTAGATTTTTGGCTAAAAACACACAACAGATAATCGTATTGCACATTTGGATATCTCTCCACAGTCACACTAAACTTCAGAAATAAGTGTCTTTTACTAGAGCAGGGGATGTTGGGTAGGATATGCAAATTATCTTCACAATGCCTGATCAATGCCTAAAAATAGAATCCACTTGCCACTTGAAACGTTTTATTATTATTATAAAAAAACAGGAATCAAAGTGGTCTTGTAAATTAACTTTTTTTGTCTCCTTTGAAACTCATTTACTATGTTATGTTTTTGCGTCAGGACACAAAAGTTCCTACAAAGACCTGTGCAACCAGAAGTTGAGTGGTTACTATATGGTCAACAGGTCTATTTTAGGTTTCTGTTGTGTGTGAGATCAAATAGTGATGGACGCAGGCATTCCAGTGTTCAGATAGGTCCTGAAGTTCTGTCTTAAGGAGCTCAGGGAAAACCCTTGATTTATGTGGCCTTCTGGATCTTTCAGACCTAATTAATTGTTTTACCCATAATTCATGCTGAACAGCATTTAAAGTAGTAGAGTTCAATCACCACTATGATTTACTCGCATGTCTGTTGAATTTGCTCCAGGCACCAATGCTGGACGAGATATGTCCAGTGATGTCTCTTATTGAGCGGAGGTGGATCAACATTAAGGTGTCTATGGGATTTGAGACCCTAATATAGCTGCAGAAGTTGCATACTACCTACTAATACACATGATAGCTACTTTGAGTGCCTAACTGATATTGTATATTAGTTTATATTTAAATTTGAACTACTTTTATACATATTTATTTAGGAAATAGAAATGTTAGCATGTTTATTACTTTTTCATGTGGATGATATTACATTTTTTTTGTACAACGTCCCTTTGAAAAATTACTTTTCTGTGAGGACCATGGATTTGATTTATCTCCTAACAACTATTATAATGTCAGTCCTTAAAGGGACCTGAAACTCAAAATTAAACTTTCATGGTTCAGATAGAGGACACAATTTCAAGATACTTTTCTTTTTACTTCTGTTGTCAAATTTACTTCATTATCTTGGTATATTTTGTTGCAAAGCATACCTAGGTATGCTAAGCTTAAACACATAGGGGTCAGTTTAATTTTATTTCTTTTTGGGGGGGTTTCCTTGTCAAAAACAGCTGAGTTTAATAACTAGCATAATATTTGATCTCCTTTTTACCACAACGGAACCCTGAACTTCCGAGAATGGATGCCAAACACAATGGTTAATAGGGTTAATAGATTTCATATGTGTGTGTTTTTCAATTGGATAGTGTGGTGTTTAACCCCTTAAGGACCGGGCATTTCAGACAAAAACTTCCCCAAAAGACCAGAGCATTTTTAGCATTTTTGATATCACTACATTTAAACAGAAATAGAGCCTTTTTTATATTTACCTAGCAAAAACATAATTTATGCTTACCTGATAAATTTATTTCTCTTGTAGTGTATCCAGTCCACGGATCATCCATTACTTGTGGGATATATTCCCTTCCCAACAGGAAGTTGCAAGAGGATCACCCACAGCAGAGCTGCTATATAGCTCCTCCCCTCACATGTCATATCCAGTCATTCGACCGAAACAAAAACAAGAAAGGAGAAACCATAGGGTGCAGAGGTGACTGGAGTTTTAATTAAAATTTAGATCTGCCTTAAAAAGACAGGGCGGGCCGTGGACTGGATACACTACAAGAGAAATAAATTTATCAGGTAAGCATAAATTATGTTTTCTCTTGTTAAGTGTATCCAGTCCACGGATCATCCATTACTTGTGGGATACCAATACCAAAGCTAAAGTACACGGATGACGGGAGGGACAGGCAGGATCTTTACACGGAAGGAACCACTGCCTGTAGAACCTTTCTCCCAAAAACAGCCTCCGAAGAAGCAAAAGTGTCAAATTTGTAAAATTTTGAAAAGGTGTGAAGCGAAGACCAAGTCGCAGCCTTGCAAATCTGTTCAACAGAGGCCTCATTCTTAAAGGCCCAGGTGGAAGCCACAGCTCTAGTAGAATGAGCTGTAATCCTTTCAGGGGGCTGCTGTCCAGCAGTCTCATAGGCTAAGCGTATTATGCTACGAAGCCAAAAGGAGAGAGAGGTTGCCGAAGCTTTTTGACCTCTCCTCTGTCCAGAGTAAGCGACAAACAGGGAAGAAGTTTGACTAAAATCTTTAGTTGCCTGTAAATAGAACTTCAGGGCACGGACTACGTCCAGATTATGCAAAAGACGTTCCTTCTTTGAAGAAGGATTAGGGCACAATGATGGAACAACAATCTCTTGATTGATATTCCTGTTAGAAACTACCTTAGGTAAAAACCCAGGTTTAGTACGCAGAACTACCTTGTCTGAATGGAAAATCAGATAAGGAGAATGTTTTCTCTGTGAAAAAAATCACAAAAAGACAAAGGCGCCTCCTAGTGTAATACAGTTGGTGAAAGAGATTTGATAGGTAATCAAAAAGGTGCTCACAAGTGGAGCAGCACCCAATTGTGCTAAATCAAACAGACTGGGATCTCACAGTGTCCCAGCTCACTGACACTGCAAGGAAACTGGTTTCTCCAATGTCTTGCCGGACTGACAGAGCTCAGACTCTCACAAAGAGGTTTACATAAAACCAAATTTTATTAATAAAATAAAAATCTCAGTGTCTCATGACGCTAGATATTAAAAGAACAAACAACGCGTTTCTCAGACTGCTGTCTGTTTCATCAGGACAGCAGTCTAAGAAACGCTTGCTCTTAGATCCTGATTTCCCTGACAAAGCAGCTGACTCCAGTCATCATCTGTGTTCCTGATCATTGATCATCCTGGTATTTGATCACATTCATCATTTGGGACTATACCCACCCCAATTGGGACATTTACCATCTATATAACATTGCAGAAGAAGACAGCATTTCCAGATAAGAACCTTTCAGGAATTTCTTATTACTGTATTTGTTATTATTTGTGTTGTATCCTATGTTTCTCATAGTCCCATATTTATAAGAATTGTTTCACTTTTGTTTACATTATTCCGTATAGTATATTTTATTATAGTTATTATATGTAATATCTTGTTCTCTTCTCTCTTAGCCTATTTACATAGTAATCATATAAGGTCCTGTGCGCCCCCTAGTAGTAACACACCCTTAGTGTTACTGATTGTTTCTTTTGACAGATAAGGAGAATCACAATGTAAGGCCGATAACTCAGAGACTCTTCGAGCCGAGGAAATAGCCATCAAAAACAGAACTTTCCAAGATAAAAGCTTAATATCAATGGAATGAAGGGGTTCAAACGGAACTCCTTGGAGAACTTTAAGAACCAAGTTTAAGCTCCACGGAGGAGCAACAGTTTTAAACACAGGCTTAATCCTAGCCAAAGCCTGACAAAAAGCCTGGACGTCTGGAACTTCTGCCAGACGTTTGTGCAAAAGAATAGACAGAGCAGAAATCTGTCCCTTTAACGAACTAACACATATTCCTATGGGGCTCCACACTGGCCTTCAAACATAATGAACAAACAGATTCATCTGTGTCAGACATGTTTAAACAGACTAGCAATGAGACTAGCAAGCTTGCAAAACACTTTAAAATAAGTTTACAAGCAATATAAAAAACGCTACTGCGCCTTTAAGAAGCACAAAACCTGTCTCAAGTTGAAATAACAATGAACCAAATCAGTTATACCAACCAAATTTTCACAGTAAATGTATTAAGCTAGCAGAGCATTGCACCCACTTGCAAATGGATGATTAACCCCTTAATACCTAAAACGGATAATCAATATAGAAAAAAACGTTTTTAACACAGTCAAACACACTGTCACAGGTCTGCTGTGACTGATTACCTCCCTCAAAATGACTTTTGAAGTCCCTTGAGCTCTCTAGAAACGTCCTGGATCATGCAGGAAGAAGCAGGAAGACTGAGTCTGAATTTTTACTGCGCAAAAAAGCGCTAAAATAGGCCCCTCCCACTCATTATTACAACAGTGGCAAGCCTCAGTTAACTGTTTCTATGCAGAAATTAAGTCAGCCATGTGGAAAAAATTATGCCCCAATAAGTTTTATCACCAATGTACCTTAAAAAACGATTAAACATGCCAGCAAACGTTTTAAAACATCTTTTTTAAAGAGTATGTATCTCTATTGATAAGCCTGATACCAGTCGCTTCCACTGCATTTAAGGCTTTACTACATTACTTCAGTATTAGCAGCATTTTCTTAGTCAAATTCCATTCCTTAGAAAATTATTTTACTGCACATACATTGATAAGCCTGATACCAGTCGCTTTCACTGCATTTAAGGCTTTACTTACATTACTTCGGTATCAGCAGCATTTTCTTAGTCAATTCCATTCCTTAGAAAAATATTTTACTGCACATACCTTAGTTGCAGGAGACCCCGCACGCCATTCCCTTTCTGAAGTTACCCCACTCCTCAGAATGTGTGAGAACAGCCAGTGGATCTTAGTTACTTCTGCTAAGATCATAGAAAACGCAGGCAGATTCTTCTTCCAAACACTGCCTGAGAAAAAACAGCACACTCCGGTGCCATTTAAAAATAACAAACTTTGTATTGAAGAAATAATTAAGTATAAAACACCACAGTCCTCTCACGACCTCCATCTATGTTGAGGGTTGCAAGAGAATGACTGGGTATGACATGTGAGGGGAGGAGCTATATAGCAGCTCTGCTGTGGGTGATCCTCTTGCAACTTCCTGTTGGGAAGGGAATATATCCCACAAGTAATGGATGATCCGTGGACTGGATACACTTAACAAGAGAAACTATAGATTTTTTTAGTAGACAACCCAAAGTATTGATCTAGGCCCATTTTGGTATATTTCATGTCACTATTTCACTGCCATATGCGATCAAAAAAAAAGAAAGTTAACTTTTTCACAATTTTAGGTTTCTCACTGAAATTATTTACAAACAGCTGGTGTAATCATAGCACAAATGTTTGTAAATGCTTCTCTGGGATCCCCTTTGTTCAGAAATAGCAGACATATATGGCTTTGGCATTGCTTTTTTTTCAATTAAAAGGCCGCTAAATGCTGCTGCGCACCACACTTGTATTATACCCAGCAGTAAAGGGGTTAATTAGGTAGCTTGTAGGGTTAATTTTAGCTTTAGTGTAGAGATCATCCTCCCACCTGACACATCCCACCCCGATTCCTCCCTGACCCCCTCAAACAGCTCTTTTCCCTCCCCCACTTCACAATTGTCACTGTCATCTTAAGTACTGGCAGAAACCCCCTAACCTCCCTGTTCCCCCCAAAAAAGCTCTCTAACCCTCCCCCCTCTACCTATTTGCCACCATCTTAGGTACTGGCAGCTGTACCGCATGGGATCCCCCTCATTGCCCCTACTCCCTCCTCCCTCCTTCCCCCTCAATGACGCAGTTATTTTTTTATTCCCTGTAGCGTGGCTGAGCGGTCCCACCCACTCCCGGCCTTCCTCCCACCTTCTCCAGCGATGGGCCGCTGACCCGCCTCCCTCCTTACCCTCCCACCCACCAACGATCTACACCACCGCTGTACGATGCAGAGAGGGCGACAGAGTGGCCCTCTCTGCATCAGTAACTCTGCAAATCTATTTCTGCAGTGCCCAACTCGTGAAGCATGCAGAAATAGCACAATCTCGCAATTTTGAGCAAATTACGGCAGAGAGAAAGCCAGGACAGCGCTGGTCATTAAGGGGTTAAATGTCTAAGTGTTAAAGTTGGGTCACAGAATCCAACCAGATACTCACTTTTACATGCTGGCAAAAATGAGCAAACTATTAAGTACTTGGTACATAGTATCAGATAAGCTGCATTGTATAAGAATGTACTTTGTATTTATATAATAGAAACTCATTATATGCAATTTTAATAAGTTTAGGGACATGTTATTCTTTAAAACAATGTATAAAATGTTTGTCATGTGAGGCAATTGATGTTTTTCAGGGCCTCATAGGGGTAGAAAAGTAACCCAAGATTTAATCCTTATAAAGGCACTCAGTGGGCTGAGAGGAGGTTGAAAATGGTTCCTCCTAACAATATTCCTTAAAGGGACAGTCTACACCAGAATTTTTATTGTTTTAAAAGATAGATAATCCCTTTATTACCCATTCCCCAGTTTTGCATAACCAACACAGTTATAATAATATACTTTTAACCTCTGTGATTATCTTGTATCTAAACCTCTATAAACTGCCCCTTTTTTCTGTTCTTTTGACAGACTTGCAGTCTAGCCAATCAGTGCCTGCTCGCAGATTACTTCACGTACACGAGCACAGTGTTATCTATATGAAATATGTGAACTAACACCCTCTAGTGGTGAAAACCTGTTAAAATGCAATCTGAAAGAGGTGGGCTTCAAGGTCTAAGAAATTAGCATATGAACCTCCTAGGTTAAGCTTTCAACTAAGAATACCAAGAGAACAAAGCAAAATTGGTGATAAAAGTAAATTGGAAAATTGTTTAAAATTACATGCTCTATCTGAATCATGAAAGTTTATTTTGGCCTAGACTGTCCCTTTAGCACCTAACTACCCACCCAAATAGTCTAACTCTGCCCTTAGTATGCAATGCTTCACCCATGGAACACTTGAGAGCCTTCCTTCATCTGCCTTTACTTCTCCCATAAAACACCAGCAGTTAATATAAGGGTATGGAGATTTGCATGTAAATAAATGTTTTCCCCAATTTGTTTTATTTATAGACCCTCCCCATGATGTGAGATAACAGACACTGATTCTTACACAGTAATATAAAAACACACATAATATTCACGCTCCAATGAATAAATACAAATTGTAAAAAATAAAATTATAAGTAATCAAATAGTACAAAACACTGAAATTCTGTGAGGCCCTACCAGTCAAACAAACGAACAAAGAGGTTGCACATTGCCAACCATTATAATAAAAAAAAAGAATAGAACGCTCAAACATAGGGAGATAAGTATAAAAATAACTACCATGAAATTGATTAAATAGATATTAAACAAATTAGAAATTGATTAGTAATTAATGAAGAATTGCATGTGCCAAGTGTATATTCGTAACAGGACAAATTTCAGTTGTTATACTGCCAGTTCATCATAAAAAGTCTAACAGCAGATGTTAATAAGCAACTCAGCTTGGTGCTTTGAAATGCCAATAGCTGAATCAAGCTTAATTTCTTTTGTGATATCATATTTTATTACAAAAGCTGTGGTTGTTCATGTCTACAGAAAACGGTGATATGGGAGGGGGGAGGGGGGGTTCTTCACTAAAGAAAAATAGATATAATTAATAAAGGAAAACAAATTTAATTAATAATAATATAAAATAAAATAAAAATAAATCTTAATCTGTTACTGGCAGACTATATATTAATTGGCAATTTAAAGTTAATTGGTTCAGAACTTTTTTTTTTTCAAAGACAAATCCTAATTTATTCAAACTCAATTACAGTACAAAATAAGTAGGTATATAGGGTAACACTCAGGGACGTATTATGGTGTAGGCCCACAAGGCCAGTGCCTAGGGTGGCAGGATTTTAGTAGGGGTGGCAAGCCTAGCAGTGACACCTAATTTGGAGCCCTGTTTGTGTTCTACTTATGTTCTGTTGATATTTATTAACATTGCTTTATACCCAACATTTAGGTCCTGGTTAATCCCAGTTGACTTGTGCTTTATGTTTCTTGTTGTTAAGCTATATTACATGTAGCCTGTGCATAATATTTTTCTTGAATGATATATTAGAAACGACCATTGCCAATATGGGCCCGACCCTGCCATGGGCGTGGCTACAACCTGACACGTCAGCCTAGAGCAGCACAAAACCTAAATAAACCTCAAGTAACACTGAACACAAACCAGAGTTAAACAACCATGGTGAACAAAGACTTAAGTACATCCTCATATTGCATCATATTCACTCATTGGACTCCAGGAAGTATCGCTCCAATGATTCGCGCCTCCCCTTGTGATTTCATAGAGCAACTTAATACAGAATGTTCACAGGAGACCCAGCCATAATATATGATACACTAAAATAAAAAAGTAATATTCATAATATTCCATACAGATCCATTGAATTGGTATCATTGTTGATTGTTTGGAATGGTAAAAAAAAGAGGGTAGGAGGAGAGGGAGTATGTCCCCCTCCCGGTCACCCAACTGCCAATATCTATACATCTATAGGGTAAAATTGGGAATGGAAAGGGAGAAAGGAGTGTAACAGGTAGATTTGATTTGGGTTGGTTTCAATAACATCCTTTTTTGTGTTTTGAAATATCCTTATTACTCTAATAAGAATACTTCTAATAATTCTAATAAGAATAATTAATCTGTTCTAGAAATCCACATCTTCCAAAATTTGCCCGTTTCTGAACACTGCTGCACTTCTCTGTGAGTCCCTTCACTGGCTCCCCATTCACAACAGCATTAAATTCAAAATTCTCACCCTGACCTACAAAGCCCTTACCAAAGCTGCCCTACCTATCCTCACTAGTCAACAAATATACCCCAGCCCACCCACTAAGATCCAACAATGACCTGTTCCTTGTATCTTCGATTATCACCTCTTCTCATGCTAGACTGCAGGACTTCTCTCGTGCTGCACCATCCCTCAAACTGTCAGACTTTCCCCATATCTGCTCCCTAAAGACACTTTTGTTCAGGGAAGCCTTCCACCCCACTCAGTAACAAATGAATGCCACTTACCATATAATTGCCCTCATCTAACTCTGTATTAACATCATTCTCCCCATTGCAGATCTTACTACCTATTTCTCACCTGCCTACCCTACTAGATTGTAAATTTCCATGGGAATAAGACCCTAAACCCCTCATGTATTTATTTGTCAAATTTTGTCTTGTCTCTTACAAGTATTGTATCATTTTTTTTTACTTATTTCAATTATACCCATGGACAGCGCTGCAGAATATGTTGGTGCTTTACAAATAAAGTATAATAAAAAAATCTGCTTGGTGGAAACCCAAATTGTTCAGTACTTTTTAAGAGACTGATATGTGAAAAAAGTAAGGCCATGTAAGGATTCTTTTTCAAAAGAAAAATGATGCCACCAACCTTTCTGAATACCTTAATCCTTTTTTTCTTTTAAAATTTGCTAAAAATATCAGTAGGTTTTGAGATTTCGGGGTATATTTATCATAGTGCGAGCGGACATGATACGATGTAGTGTATCATGTCTCCTGCATACGCTCTCAGCATTTATCATTGCACAAGCAGTTCTTGTGAACTGCTGGTGCAATACCGCCCCCTGCAGATTTGCGCTAGCAGGGGGTGTCAATCAAACCAATCGTGTTTGATCGGGTTGATTTCTGTTCACAGCCTCAGAGCAGGTGGACAAGATATGGAGCAGCGGTCTTTAGACTGCTGCTTCATAACTTCTGTTTCCGGGCGAACCTGAAGGCTCGCGCAGAAACAGGGGCATCAAGCTCCGTAAATCAGCCCTATAAAGTTGTTTTAATGTTGTGCTGCAGAAACAAATAGCCAACATGAACTGGATGAGCATGCAGAGATATCTTTTTTGATAGATCTATAATTTAGAGATTAAAAAAAAATTTTGTTTGCTTTATTAGAATAATTCAAGTTTATTTTTCACTTCCGTATTTTTTCAAGTTTTCACTTAACCTTCTTTTGTTAAATTAAAATTACACTAAAGTCAAAATTAAACCTTCATGATTCAGATATAGAGGTATATTTATCAAGCCGTCAACCGCAAATACGCAGGAATTTCGCAGCGTAATTGTGGCAAGCCTGATTCGACCTATTTATCAAAGCCTACAGACTGGCAAAAGTTGAAATTTGTGACGTAACATACCATCCACCTGTCTCAATCCGACACAGATCGATGCTTACGTCATTACAGATGTTCCGAATACACATTCGGCACTATCTGACAACTTTTGCAAGTTATCAAATTTCTAACAGGTACGCTCGCCACTATTCTGGCCCAGCGTACCTGGTTTTCAATCCGCAACCCTGGAGGCCGTGGATGCCATAGGAATCAATAGGAGTCTGAAAGCAGCGAAAGCTTATGTTCGATGCTGCCAGATATACCATTGATTTCTAAAAGTTACGTTTACACCTAACACCCTAACATAAACCAAGAGTCTAAACACCCCTAATCTGCTACCCCGGACATTGCCGCCACCTAAATAAAATGTATTAACCCCAATCCCGCCGCTTCTGGATCCCACCGCAACTAAATCAAAGTATTAACCCCTATCCCGCTGCTCCCGGACCCCACTGCAACTAAATAAATGTATTAACCCCTATCCCGCTGCTCCCGGACCCCGCTGCAACTAAATAAAAGTGTTAACCCCTATCCCGCTGCTCCCGGACCCCTCAGCAACTAAATAAATGTATTAACCCCTATCCCGCTGCTCCCAGATCCTGCCGCAACTAAATAAAAGTATTAACCCCTATCCCGCCATTCCCGGACTCCTCTGCAACTAAATAAATGTATTAACCCCTAAACCCCTGGCCTCCCGCATCACTACCACTTACTAAACCTATTAACCACTAAACCACCAGCCCCCCACATCGCCATAAACTAAATTAAGCTATTAACCCCTAAACCTAACAACCCGCTAACTTTATAATAAATATTAACTCATCCCTATCTTATAAAAAATGTAAACTTACCTTTAGAATTAAAATAAACTATATTAAACTACTAATTAACCTACCCTAACTATTATACTACAATTACCTTAAACTATATTAAACTATTAATTAACCTACCCAATTATACTAAAATTACATTAAACTATAATACACTATTAATTAACCTACCCTAACTATTATACTAAAATTACATTAAACTACAAATTAAATCAACTATATTACATTTCTAAAAACCTAACCCTACTCATGTTATTTAAATCTACTATAAAGTATTACTAAGTCACAAAAAAATAACAACTAAGTTACACAAAATAAAAAATAAATTATCAAACATTTAAACTAATTAAACCTAATCTAATAGCCCCCCAAAATAAAAAAGGCCCCCAAAATAAAAAAAACCTAGCCTACAATAAACTACCAATGGCCCTTAAAAGAGCCTTTTGTGGGGCATTGCCCCAAAGAAATCAGCTTTTTTCCCTGTAAAATAAAATACAAACAACCCTCCAACAGTAAAACCCACTACCCACACAACCAAACCCCCCAAATAAAAACCTATCTAAAAAACCTAAGCTCCCTGTTGCCCTGAAAAGGGCATTTGGATGGGCATTGCCCTTAAAAGGGCATTTAGCTCTTTTTCAGACCAAAGTCCCTAGCCTAAAATTAAAACCCACCGAATAAACCCTTAAAAAACCTAACACTAACCCCCGAAGATCGTTTTCGAAGACCGGACATCCATCCTCATCCAAGCGGCAGAAGTCCTCAGCGAAGCCAGCAGAAGTCTTCATCCAACCGGGCAGAAGTCTTCATCCAGACGGCATCTTCTATCTTCATCCATCCGGCGCGGAGCGGCTCCATCTTCAAGACATCCAGCGCAGAGCATCCTCTTATGACGTCTGTTGCAGAATGAAGTTTCCTTTAAATGACGTCATCCAAGATGGCATCCCTTACATTCCGATTGGCTGATGGAATTCTATCAGCCAATAGGAATTAAGGTGGAATAAATCCTATTGGCTGTTGCAATCAGCCAATAGGATTGAGCTTTCATCCTATTGGCTGATCCAATCAGCCAATAGAATGCGAGCTCAATCCTATTGGCTGATTGGAATAGCCAATAGGATTTTTTCCACCTTAATTCCTATTGGCTGATAGGATTCTATCAGCCAATTGGAATGTAAGAGACGCCATCTTGGATGACGTCATTTAAAGGAAACTTCATTCTGCATATAATATTTATTAACCCCTAATCTGCCGCCCCCGCTATCGCTGACACCTGCATATTTTTTTTAACCCCTAATCTTCCGCTCCGTACACCGCCGCAACCTACATTATACCTATGTACCCCTAATCTGCTGCCCCTAACACAGCCGACCCCTATATTATATTTATTAACCTCTAAACTGCCGCCCCCAACGTCGCCTCCACCTACCTACAATTATTAACCCCTAATCTGCCGACCGGACCACACCGCTAATATAATAAATGTATTAACCCCTAAAGCTAAGTCTAACCCTAACACTAACACCCCCCTAAGTTAAATATAATTTAAATCCAACAAAATAAATTAACTCTTATTAAATAAATTATTCCTATTTAAAGCTAAATACTTACCTGTAAAATAAACCCTAATATAGCTACAATATAAATTATAATTATATTGTAGCTATTTTAGGATTAATATTTATTTTACAGGCAACTTTGTAATTATTTTAACCAGGTACAATAGCTATTAAATAGTTAAGAACTATTTAATAGCTAAAATAGTTAAAATAATTACAAAATTACCTGTAAAATAAATCCTAACCTAAGTTACAATTAAACCTAACACTACACTATCAATAAATTAATTAAATACAATACCTACAAATAACTACAATTAAATAAACTAACTAAAGTACAAAAAATAAAAAAGAACTAAGTTACAAAAAATAAAAAAATATTTACAAACATTAGAAAAATATTACAACAATTTTAAACTAATTACACCTACTCTAAGCCCCTAATAAAATAACAAAGACCCCCAAAATAAAAAAATGCCCTACCCTATCCTAAACTAAAAAAGTTCAAAGCTCTTTTACCTTACCAGCCCTGAAAAGGGCCACTTGCGGGGCATGCCCCAAATAATTCAGTTCTTTTGCCTGTAAAAAAAAAAAAAAAAATACCCCCCCCCAACATTACAACCCACCACCCACATACCCCTAATCTAACCCAAACCCCCCTTAAATAAACCTAACACCAATCAGATTCAAGTTCAATCCGATTGGCTGATTGGATCAGCCAATCATATTGAGCTCGCATTCTATTGGCTGATCGGAACAGCCAATAGAATGCGAGCTCAATCTGATAGATGAAGACTTTGGAGCCTCTTCTGAACCTCTTCAGCCGCGGCTTGATAGAAGACTTCAGCCGGATTATGGATCGCCAGCCCCCGCTTGGGCTTGGATCAAGACTTCGGAGGACGGATCGGTGAACCTGGCATGGTGAAGATGTTCTTTTGCCTGTAAAAAAAAAAAAAAATACCCCCCCCCCAACATTACAACCCACCACCCACATACCCCTAATCTAACCCAAACCCCCCTTAAATAAACCTAACACCAATCAGATTCAAGTTCAATCCGATTGGCTGATTGGATCAGCCAATCATATTGAGCTCGCATTCTATTGGCTGATCGGAACAGCCAATAGAATGCGAGCTCAATCTGATAGGATGAAGACTTTGGAGCCTCTTCTGAACCTCTTCAGCCGCGGCTTGATAGAAGACTTCAGCCGGATTATGGATCGCCAGCCCCCGCTTGGCCTTGGATCAAGACTTCGGAGGACGGATCGGTGAACCTGGCATGGTGAAGATAAGGTAGGAAGATCTTCAGGGGCTTAGTGTTAGGTTTATTTAAGGGGGGTTTGGGTTAGATTAGGGGTATGTGGGTGGTGGGTTGTAATGTTGGGGGGGGTATTGTATGTTTTTTTTTACAGGCAAAAGAGCTGAATTATTTGGGGCATGCCCCGCAAATGGCCCTTTTCAGGGCTGGTAAGGTAAAAGAGCTTTGAACTTTTTTAATTTAGAATAGGGTAGGGCATTTTTTTATTTTGGGGGTCTTTGTTATTTTATTAGGGGGCTTAGAGTAGGTGTAATTAGTTTAAAATTGTTCTAATATTTTTCTAATGTTTGTAAATATTTTTTTATTTTTTGTAACTTAGTTCTTTTGTATTTTTTGTACTTTAGTTAGTTTATTTAATTGTAGTTATTTGTAGGTATTGTATTTAATTAATTTATTGATAGTGTAGTGTTAGGTTTAATTGTAGGTAATTGTAGGTAGTTTATTTAATTTATTTATTGATAGTGTAGTGTTAGGTTTAATTGTAACTTAGGTTAGGATTTATTTTACAGGTAATTTTGTAATTATTTTAACTATTTTAGCTATTAAATAGTTATTAACTATTTAATAGCTATTGTACCTGGTTAAAATAATTACAAAGTTGCCTGTAAAATAAATATTAATCCTAAAATAGCTATAATATAATTATAATTTATTATTTTACAGGTAAGTATTTAGCTTTAAATAGGATTAATTTATATAAGAGTTAATTTATTTCGTTAGATTTAAATTATATTTAACTTAGGGGGGTGTTATAGTGTTAGGGTTAGACTTAGCTTTAGGGGTTAATCCATTTATTAGAGTAGCGGTGAGATCCGGTTGGCAGATTAGGGGTTAATTATTGTAGGTAGCTGGCGGCGACGTTGTGGGGGGCAGATTAGGGGTTAATAAATATAATATAGGGGTCGGCGGTGTTAGGGGCAGCAGATTAGGGGTACATAGGTATAATGTAGGTTGCGGCGGTGTACGGAGCGGCAGATTAGGGGTTAAAAAAATATGCAGGTGTCAGCGATAGCGGGGGCGGCAGATTAGGGGTTAATAAGTGTAAGGTTAGGGGTGTTTAGACTCGGGGTACATGTTAGAGTGTTAGGTGCAGACGTAGGAAGTGTTTCCCCATAGGAAACAATGGGGCTGCGTTAGGAGCTGAACGCTGCTTTTTTGCAGGTGTTAGGTTTTTTTTCAACTCAAATGGCCCCATTGTTTTCTATGGGGGAATCGTGCACGAGCACGTTTTTGAAGCTGGCCGCGTCCGTAAGCAACGCTGGTATTTAGAGTTGCAGTGGTGGTAAATATGCTCTACGCTCCCTTTTTTGGAGCCTAATGCAGCCATTCAGCGGTATTTAAAAGGTGCCACAGAACTCTAAATCTAGCCGTAAGTTAGCTACAATATAACTAATAGTTACATTGTAGCTAGCTAAGGGTTTATTTTTATTTTACATGCAAGTTTTCATTTATTTTAACTAGGTAGAATAGTTACTAAATAGTTATTAACTATGTAATAACTACCTAGCTAAAATAAATACAAATTTACCTGTAAAATAAAACCTAATTTAAGTTACACTAACACCTAACACTACACTACAATTAAATAAATTACAGAAATTAAATACAGGTAGCCCTCAGTTTACGCCGGGGTTAGGTTCCAGAAGGAATGGTTGTAAATCGAAACCGTTGTAAACTGAAACCCAGTTTATAATGTAAGTCAATGGGAAGTGAGGGAGATAGGTTCCAGGCCCCTCTCAAAATTGTCATAAGTAACACATAATACATTATTTTTAAAGCTTTGAAATGAAGACTTTAAATGCTAAACAGCATTATAAACCTAATAAAATAATCACACAACACAGAATATATAATTAAACTAAGTTTAATTAACAAAAACATTTGCTAAACAGCATTATAAACCTAATAAAATAATCACACAACACAGACTTCACTTGCATTTTTCTGCAAACAGTTCTTTCTATGCATTCCAATCTGGACTGATTTATAGACGGGAAGATCTTGTTCCTTTGAAATCTGCCCGATAGCTCAGGTCTGGTTAAACTGATTAATTTCAGCTTGCTTGGCTTTGCTGCAACACAAGCGGACAGCTCCACCTACTGGCTATTTTAATAAATGCACTGCTTCTCAATGCTTTTCAATAGCAGTCACATGACTGGAAAAAAAGGTTGTTATTCTGAAACAGTGTAAATTGAACCGTTGTAAAACGAGGGCCACCTGTACAATTAAATAAGTTAAATTAGCTGAATCACAAAAAACACTAAAGTACAGAAAATAAAAAACAAATTACAGATCTTTAAACTAATTACACCTAATCTAATAGCCCTATAAAAATAAAAATAAAAACCTAGCCTAAACTAAACTACCAATAGCCCGTAAAAGGGCCTTTTGTGGGGCATTGCCCCAAAGAAATCAGCTATTTTTCCTGTAAAAAAAATACAAACAACTCCCCAACAGTAAAACCCACCACCCACACAACCAACCCCCCAAATAAAATACTAACTAAAAAAAACTAAGCTCCCCATTGCCCTGCAAAGGGCATTTGGATGAGCATTGCCCTTAAAAGGGCATTTAGCTCTATTGCGCCCAAAGCCCTAACCTAAAAAAATAAACCCACCCAATACACCCTTAAAAAAATCCTAACACTAACCCCCAAAGATTCACCAGACGGCATCTTCTATCTTCATCCTTCCGGCGTGGAGCGGGTCCATCTTCAAGACATCCAACGTGGAGCATCCTCTTCTTCCGACGGACTAACGACGAATGAAGGTACCTTTAAATGACATCATTCAAGATGGCGTCCCTTAGATTCCGATTGGCTGATAGAATTCTATCAGCCAATTGGAATAAAGGTAGAAAAAATCCTATTGGCTGATCGGCTGATTAAGGGTTAATAAGTGTAAGATTAGGGGTGTTTAGACTCGGGGTTCATGTTAGGGTGTTAGGTGTAAACATAAAATGAGTTTCCCCTCAGGAATCAATGGGGCTGCATTACTGAGTTTTACGCTGCTTTTTTGCAGGTGTTAGACTTTTTCTCAGCCGGCTCTCCCCATTGAATGGGGAAATCGTGCACGAGCACGTACAACCAGATCACCACTGACTTAAGCAGCGCTTGTATTGGAGTGCGGTATGGAGCACAATTTTTCAATCTTGCCTTTTAACGCCGGGTTTGTAAAAACCTGTAATACCAGTGCTGCAGGTAAGTGAGCGGTGAGAAAAAACTGCTCGTTAGCACCGCACAGCTCCTAACGCAAAACTCGTAATCTTGCCGTTAGTGTTTTTTATTTTGTGTAACTATGACCTAGATTTGGAGTTTGGCGTTAGCCGTGAAAACCAGCGTTAGAGGCTCCTAACGCTGGTTTTAGGCTACCTCCGGTATTTGGAGTCACTCAAAATAGGGTCTAACGCTCACTTTTCAGCCGCGACTTTTCCATACCGCAGATCCCCTTACGTAAATTGCGTATCCTATCTTTTCAATGGGATCTTTCTAACTACGGTATTTAGAGTCGTTTCTGAAGTGAGCGTTAGACATCTAACGACAAAACTCCAGCCGCAGGAAAAAAGTCAGTAGTTAAGAGCTTTCTGGGCTAACGCCGGTTTATAAAGCTCTTAACTACTGTACTCTAAACTACACTAACACCCATAAACTACCTATGTACCCCTAAACCGAGGTCCCCCCACATCGCCGCCACTCGATTAAATTTTTTTAACCCCTAATCTGCCGACCGCCAACTACGTTATCCTTATGTACCCCTAATCTGCTGCCCCTAACACCGCCGACCCCTGTATTATATTTATTAACCCCTAACCTGCCCCCCACAACGTCGCCTCCACCTACCTACACTTATTAACCCCTAATCTGCCGACCGCAAAGCGCCGCCACCTATGTTATCCTTATGTACCCCTAATCTGCTGCCCCTAACACCGCTGACCCCTATATTATATTTATTAACCCCTAATCTGCCCCCCACAACGTCGCAGCCAGCTACCTACAATAATTAACCCCTAATCTGCCGACCGCAAAGCGCCACCACCTACGTTATCCTTATGTACCCCTAATCTGCTGCCCATAACACCGCCGACCCTTATATTATATTTATTAACCCCTAATCTGCCCCCCACAACGTCGCCTCCACCTGCCTACACTTATTAACCCCTAATCTGCCGACCGGAGCTCACCGCTATTCTAATAAATGTATTAACCCCTAAAGCTAAGTCTAACCCTAACACTAACACCCCCCCTAAGTTAAATATAATTTACATCTAACGAAATTAACTCTTATTAAATACATTATTCCTATTTAAAGCTAAATACTTACCTGTAAAATAAATCCTAATATAGCTACAATATAAATTATAATTATATTATAGCTATTTTAGGATTAATATTTATTTTACAGGTAACTTTGTATTTATTTTAACCAGGTACAATAGCTATTAAATAGTTAAGAACTATTTAATAGCTAAAATAGTTAAAATAATTACAAAATTACCTGTAAAATAAATACTAACCTAAGTTACAATTAAACCTAACACTACACTATCAATAACTTAATTAAATAAACTACCTACAATTACCTACAATTAACCTAACACTACACTATCAATAAATTAATTAAATACAATTCCTACAAATAAATACAATTAAATAAACTAGCTAAGTTACAAAAAATAAAAAAATATTTACAAACATAAGAAAAATATTACAACAATTTTAAACTAATTACACCTACTCTAAGCCCCCTAATAAAACAACAAAGCCCCCCAAAATAAAAAATGCCCTACCCTATTCTAAATGACTAAAGTTAAAAGCTCTTTTACCTTACCAGCCCTGAACAGGGCCCTTTGCGGGGCATGCCCCAAGAAGTTCAGCTCTTTTGCCTGTAAAAAAAAACATACAATACCCCCCCCCAACATTACAACCCACCACCCACATACCCCTAATCTAACCCAAACCCCCCTTAAATAAACCTAACACTAAGCCCCTGAAGATCATCCTACCTTGTCTTCACCTCACCAGGTATCACCGATCCGTCCTGGCTCCAAAATCTTCATCCAACCCAAGCGGGGGTTGGCGATCCATCATCCGGTGGCTGAAGAGGTCCAGAAGAGGCTCCAAAGTCTTCATCCTATCCGGGAAGAAGAGGCGATCCGGACCGGCAACCATCTTGATCCAAGCGGCATCTTCTATCTTCATCCGATGACGACCGGCTCCATCCTGAAGACCTCCACCGTGGACCCATCTTCTTCCGGCGACGTCCAACTGAAGAATGACGGTTCCTTTAAGGGACGTCATCCAAGATGGCGTCCCTCGAATTCCGATTGGCTGATAGGATTCTATCAGCCAATCGGAATTAAGGTAGGAATATTCTGATTGGCTGATGGAATCAGCCAATCAGAATCAAGTTCAATCCGATTGGCTGATCCAATCAGCCAATCAGATTGAGCTTGCATTCTATTGGCTGTTCCGATCAGCCAATAGAATGCGAGCTCAATCTGATTGGCTGATCTATGTTGGAATAAATCCTTTTGAAGATTATTCACAGTGCTGATGGTTTTCTATATTGTCTATATATTCTTGGGGGATACAGGATCCTACAGCTTGCACGTGAGCTAAAAAGAAGGTGATTATTTCTTAATGGCTGTCACATGATGCAGGGGGTGGAAAATGGAAGGAATTTACTGATCATTTGAATTTGCTACTGCATTGTCTTTTTTATTATGTATTTGTTGAATATACAATTCAATTGTCCTTAATAGTCCTTTAAGAGCTCCAGGGTAAGGTAATTTATTAATTTATCTAACTGTGCTAGCATTCATTATTTATCACTGGAAGCTCAGGGTTCAAGTTTTCAATTTCCATTATAACCAGGAATTTCCTCCCTTTTGAACAAGAACCTAAATTACAGCATTAACATTTTGGCCTCTATTTATCAAGGTCTGGCGGACCTGATCCGACAAGGTGGATCAGGTCCGTCAGACCTTGCTGAATACGGAGAGCAATACGCTCACAGGAGCCCACTTGGATCAAGACTTCAGCCCGATGATGGATCTCTTCAGCGCCCGCTTGGATCAAGACTTCAGCCCGATGATGGACCTCTTCAGCCCCCGCTTGGGCTTGGATGAAGACTTCAGAGGCTCTTGTGGACGGATCGGTGATACCCGGCGTGGTGAAGATAAGGTAGGGAGATCTTCAGGGGCTTAGTGTTAGGTTTATTTAAGGGGGGTTTGGGTTAGATTAGGGGTATGTGGGTGGTGGGTTGTAATGTTGGGGGGGTATTGTATGTTTTTTTTTACAGGCAAAAGAGCTGTTTTCTTTGGGGCATGCCCCGCAAAAGGCCCTTTTAAGGGCTGGTAAGGTAAAAGAGCTTTTCTATTTGTATTTTAGAATAGGGTAGAGCATTTTTTTATTTTGGGGGGCTTTGTTATTTTATTAGGGGGCTTAGAGTAGGTGTAATTAGCTTAAAATTGTTGTAATATTTTTATAATGTTTGTAAATTATTTTTTTATTTTTTGTAACTTAGTTCTTTTTTTATTTTTTGTACTTTAGTTAGTTTATTTAATTGTATTTATTTGTAGGTATTTTATTTAATTAATTTATTGATAGTGTAGTGTTAGGTTTAATTGTAACTTAGGTTAGGATTTATTTTACAGGTAATTTTGTAATTATTTTAACTAGGTAGCTATTAAATAGTTATTAACTATTTAATAGCTATTGTACCTAGTTAAAATAAATACAAAGTTGCCTGTAAAATAAATATTAATCCTAAAATAGCTACAATATAATTATTCGTTATATTGTAGCTATATTAGGGTTTATTTTACAGGTAAGTATTTAGCTTTAAATAGGATTAATTTATTTAATAAGAGTTAATTTATTTCGTTAGATAAAAATTATATTTAACTTAGGGGGGTGTTAGTGTTAGGGTTAGACTTAGCTTTAGGGGTTAATCCATTTATTGGAGGCGAGGTCCGGTCAGCGGCGAGGTCCGGTCAGCAGATTAGGGGTTAATAATTGAAGTTAGGTGTCGGCGATGTTAGGGAGGGCAGATTTGGGGTTAATATTATTTATTATAGGGTTTTTGAGTCGGGAGTGGGCGGTTTAGGGGTTAATACATTTATTATAGTGGCGGCGAGGTCCGGTCGGAAGATTAGGGGTTAATAATTGTAGGTAAGGTAGCTGCGACGTTGGGGGGGCAGATTAGGGGTTAATAAATATTATGTAGTAGTCGGCGGTGTTAGGGGCAGCAGCTTAGGGGTACATAGGGATAACGTAGGTTGCAGCGGTGTGCGGTCGGCAGATTAGGGGTTAAAATTTTTTAGTAGAGTGGCGGCGATGTGGGGGTACCTCGGTTTAGGGGTACATAGGTAGTTTATGGGTGTTAGTGTACTTTAGAGCACAGTAGTTAAGAGCTTTATGAACCGGTGTTTTGTCGTTAGAGTTCTAACTCTCACTCCAGCCAAGACTCTAAATACCGGCATTAGAAATATTCCATTGAAAAGATAGGATACGCAAATGGCGTAGGGGGATCTGCGGTATAGAAAAGTTGCGGCTGGAAAGTGAGCGTTAGACCCTTACCTACACGACTCTAAATACCAGCGGGAGCCCCTAACGCTGGTTTTGACGGCTAACGCAAAACTCTAAATCTAGGCGTTAGTTTTGGAAGGCTGCCTCTTATATGAATGCATTTTGACATTTTTTCACATCTAGAGGGTGTTAGTTCACGAGCGCCAAATAGATAACATTGTGCTCATGCCCGTGGAGTTACCTAGGAGTCAGCACTGATTGGCTAAAATGCAAGTCAGCCAAAAGAACTGAAATAAGGGTGCAGTCTGCAGAGACTTAGATACAAGGTAATCACAGAGGTAAAAAGTATATTAATATAATCGTGTTGGTTATGCAGAACTGGGGAATGGGTAATAAAAGTATAATCTATCTTTTTAAACAATGAAAATTCTGGTGTAGACTGTGCCTTTAATCAATCCTGACAATGTATTACACACATGCACAGACTTCATCTCTTTAACAGATAAATAGGTTTCTCATCTCACCCTGGCACCGCCCACTGATGCTTTTGTCACATGGTATATGACTTCATCAGGGTACGAGGCCATTCTTCATTGTCGTCTTCTTTTTATAAGCTCAACAATATCATGGATACAGTAATCTAACTTCACTTGATTGCGGAAGTATATCAACTACTCTCATCCTATTATATAAAAGGCCAAGTGTGTTTGTCCGAAGCTGTCATGCGCAGTAGAAACTGCGCAAGGACAAACACACTTGGCCTTCAAGAAGACTGACCTGGCTGGCATCTGGGACAAACATGTGTGATGGGGGCGGGCCGGGTGTGATGGGGGCGGGGCTGGGCGGATGTCAGAGAGAGAGAGAGCTCAAAAAAAGAGGGGGGATAGAGAGAGAGCTCAAAAAAAGAGGGGGGATAGAGGGAGCAAAAGAGGGGGGATAGAAGGAGCAAAAGAGAGGGAGAGAGACAGCAAAGAGATAGGAGGAGGGAGAGCAAAAGAAAGGGGAGAGAGCAAAAGAGGGGAGATAGAGAGAGCAAAAGAGAGACAGCAAAAGAGAGGGGGGATAAAGGGGAGAGAGAGCAAAAGAGAGGGGAGAGAGAGCAAAAGAGGGGAGAGAAAGAGAGCGCAAAAGAGGGGGGGAGAGAGGGAGGAGAGAGAGAGCAAAAGAGATGGGAGAGAGAGCGCAAAAGAGAGGGGGGAAAGAGAGGGGAGAGACAGAGAGGGAGAGAGAGAGCAAAATAGAGGGTGAGAGAGAGCATAAGAGGGGGGAGAGAGAACAAAAGAGAGGGGGAGAGAAACAGCAAAAGATAGGGGGAAGAGAGCATAATAAAGGGGAGAGAGAGCAAAATAGGGGGGAGAGAGAGAGCAAAAGAGAGGGGGGAGAGGGAGAGCAAAAGAGGGGGTATAGAGAGAGCAAAATAGGAGAGACAGCAAAAGACAGGGAGAGAGACAGCAAAAGAGGGGGAGAGCAAAAGAAAGGGAGAGAGAGAGAGAGAGAGAGCAAAAGAGAGGGAGAGAGACAGCAAAAGAGAGGGGAAGAGAGAATAAAAAAGAGAGAGAGAGCAAAAGAGAGGGGAGAGAGAGAGCAAAAGAGAGGGGAGAGAGAGCACAAAAGAGAGGGGAGAGAGAGCGCACAAAAGAGAGGGGGAAAGAGAGAGCAAAAGTGAGGGGGGGGGGGAGAGCATAAGAGAGGGGGGAGAGAAAGAGAGGGGGGAGAGCAAAAGATAGGGGGAGAGAGAGCAAAAGAGAGGGGAAGAGAGAGCAAAATAGAGGGGTAGAGAAAGAGCAAAAGAGAGGGGGAGAAAAAGAGCAAAAGTGAGGGGGAGAGAGACAGCAAAAGAGAGGGCTAAAGAGAGCAAAAGAAAGGGGAAAGAGAGAGAGCAAAAGAAGGGGGATAGAGAGAGCAAAAGAGTGGGGAGAGAGAGAGAGAGAGAGAGAGAGAGAGAGAGAGCGTGAAAAAGAGGGTGGATAGAGACAGCAAAAGACATGAAGAGAGACAGCAAAAGAGAGGGGGAGAGAACAAAAGAGAGGGGGGAGAGAACAAAAGAAAGGGGGGAGAGAGAGAGCAAAAGAGAGGGAGAGAGAGAGCAAAAGAGAGGGGGAGGGAGATAGAGAGCAAAAGAGAGGGGGAGAGAAAGAGCAAAAGAGAGGGGGAGAGAAAGAGCAAAAGAGAGGGGAAGAGAAAGAGCAAAAGAGAGCAGGAGAAAAAGAGCAAAAGCGAGGGGGAGAGAGACAGCAAAAGAGAGGGGGAAAGAGAGCAAAAGAAAAGGGAGAGAGAGAGAGCAAAAGAGGGGGATAGAGAGAGCAAAAGAGAGGGCAAAAGCGAGGGGGGAGAGAGAGAGCGCAAAAGATGGGGGATAGAGACAGCAAAAGAGAGGGGGAGAGACAGCAAAAGAGAGGGGGAGAGAACAAAAGAGAGGGGGGAGAGAACAAAAGAAATGGGGGGGAGAGAGAGAGAGAGCAAAAGAGAGGGGGAGGGAGAGAGAGGGCAAAAGAGAGGGAGGAAAAGAGAGGGGGAGAGAGAGCAAAAGAGAGGGGAGAGAGAGAGAGAGAGAGAGAGAGCAAAAGAGAGGGGGGAGAACCTCTGTACTGTAAAAAATGGCCCGTGTACACAGGCTTTAGGACTAGTTAACAATACTTCAATATGTCAAAGTGGAAACATCATAAAAGTATTGCTTGCTATAGCTTGTGGTATCTACAGATGATGTAACTGTAACAGAACTGTAAAATCCAGTATAAAATATATTCTTAGCTATTGTGGTTTGTGTACAATAACAGGTGCATTTATGAATCAACACTTGAGTTTGACTTTGTTCACTGCTGAATAAATAAGGGATAATAATACACATATTTATTAAGACACTAATGACTGGAAATTGAGTTATGATAAAGGTTTCATTTTCTTACTGGGGAATCCTTTGTAATTGAAAGGTCAGGAGAAGATATGAGTTGAGTGGGATTCATAATACATTAAAGCGGTATTTATATTTATATGCTAAATCACTTGAAAGAGCTGCAGTATAACTGAAAAAATGTCAAAAAATATCACATGAACATCTCTATGTAAAAAAAACAGCCAATCAACAGTGCTTTGTGCTTTGCTTTACTGTGATCTCATGAGATTTCAGTGAAATCTTGCAATATTTCCTAGTAAACTTAGGCTGAGTAAATAACATGACTTTGCCTGCACATGCCAGATGCTTGCTCCCTTGCAAATCCTGGGACAACCATCCTGATTGGTTGCTTAACGTCTCTTTACAATGGGATGTGGCTACTGATGAAATTATGAGGTAAACTATCTTCCTTTTTTCCATAGATATGTTCAGGTGATAATTTCTAGTCAGCTTTTTACAGTTATGCTGAATCATTTTCAAGTGCTTCAACATTTGAGTATCATGTCCCTTTAACTGTTTCATTACCATAAAGACATTTAGGATTGATGTCAATCTTGTCAATTTTTGTTTTGGCTCCTGATTTGCCTTTTTCAATGTCAGATTGCAATATAAACAATAACATCATTTCCGTAATCAAAAATATTTGATCGGACACTGGTATTGATATTGATATGGATATTCATATTGGGGATTTAAGTCACCAATACGATGCACGAACAGCATTGCCTTCAGTGATCGAAATCCACCCAACCACAAGTTATCAGCTAAATATTGACAACAAAATGGACACGTTGAATTCAACAGCCAAAAGGCACTTGATAAATTATCAGCATTGACAAGTTGACTGGTAATACGCAACAGATAAATGATGACCACTGATCTGCGCATGCTAAGAAATAAAATAATGGTGACGGCCCTTTTTGATGACAATTGAACCATACCAAATAAAAAACACGTCATCACAAAGACTTTACTGTAAAAACAAGAATAAAACATATCTACAAGATAATGACAGTTGTGATATTCAGAAAGAGAGGAGACTGTCAGGAGAGGGGACAATGCTGAATCAGCAGAATGAGGACCTGGACAGTTGGTGAAAGCAGCTGGGCAGTCAGGAAAGCAGTTGTATTTTCTTGGGTACTGATCCAATTTTTTTTGTTTCTGAGCCAATATCGATCGTAAACTGTGCCATTGTGGGAAAATGGAGATAGACTATTGAGGCCATTATCAAGCTTAGCTGTGTTTGATCAGTAAGATTGTGATCATTTTAATTATATATAGGGGCATATTTAACAATGTGCGAGCGGACATTATACGAAAGAGCGTATCATGTCCGCCTCACATTGATAAATGCCGACAGCATACGCTGTCGGCATTTATCATTGCACCAGCAGTTCTTCTGAACTGTTGGTGCAGTGCCGCCCCCTGCAGATTTGCGGCCAATGCAGCCGCTAGCAGTGGATGTCAATCAACCCGATCGAATATGACAAGGTGGACAAGATATGGAGCAACGGTCTTTAGACGGTCTTTAGACTCGCCGGAAACAAGAGGCATCAAGTTCAAGATAAATATGCCCCATAGAGTAGATTTTTTTCAGGAACAAAACAAACTGTTTATATATATATATATATATATATATATATAGTATATATTTATATAGTATATATTTTTTTATATATATATATATATATATATATATATATATATATATATATATATATATATACATAGTATATATATTAATTAATATATATTAACACTCACTACTAACAATTGTCCAGTTGAACGGGTGCTCCGTCGTCTGTATAATTAAGGAGCCGAAACATCAACTTTTTTTTGAAGATTTAAAGGGATACTAAACCCAATTTTTTTCTTTCATGATTCATATAGAGCATGAGTTTGTAAGTAACTTTCTTATTTACTCCTATTATCACATTTTCTTCATTCTCTTGCTATTTTTATTTGAAAAATCAGGAATGTAAGCTTAGTAGCAAGCCCATTTTTGGTTCAGCACATGGGTAGCACTTGCTGATTGGTGGCTAAACGTAAACTTCTCCTGGTGTCCTCTGTTGAAGCCGCAGCAATACACTAATGGGAGCTAGCTGAACACATCTGATGAGCCAATTACAAGATCCAAAGAGCGTAAACATCAGCAGCACACAACTTCTTTAACCCTTTCACACCGTTCTGACGTTCTATTCTGTCCTAACCGCGCTGTGTTTTAGTGCCGTTAGGACAGAATAGAACGTCCAAGCCGTTTGGATGTCCTTAAGCCACCAGCACTTCCAGGATGTGATCGCTGTCTCAAGGGCGTGTCTAGTGTCATAGGACACCCCCTCACCCAATCCCATCATTGAAATCTCGTGATCGGGTGCGCGATCCTGGGATTTCAATTTGTTTACATCGGAACTTTGTTCCGATGTAGACATATTAACCCTGTCATGAAAGCGTTAATCTTCATATATTATTCAGCATAAAAAAAGAAAACAGCAATATTTCAAGCTTTAAGCCCTTAATCATGCATGATTAAGTTGCTGTTGCTCTTTTCTCTTTTTGATGCTGAATAAATATATGAAGATTTAAAGAAATTGTGTGCTGCTGCTGTTTGCCCTCTTTGGATTTTGTGTACAGGGTTTTGGTAGCTTTGCACCTACTACATTATGGACTATTTTGTGTATATATGGAGCCAATGACAAGAGTTTTATATGTGCAGCCAACATTTAGGAGCTAGCTCACAGTAGTGTTTTGCTGCTCCCGAGCCTACATAGGTATTCTTTGCAATAAAGGATAGCAAGAGAATGATGCAAATATGATAATATCAACATATTGCATGCTCTATCTGTATCAAGAAAGAAAAAGTTTGGGGTTTCTTATCCCTTTCATAGTAACTAATTTCCTATGTAATTATTTGTTAGTAAATATGTGACGGTCATCTATTTTTTTATGTAGCGTTATCTTTAGCACAAATGATATAATGCAGCCCCCATTAGTAACTTGCTCTTTACAATAAAAATGATTGGGGCTGCTATTTTGGAAATTCAAATGTTTCTAAAAACTGACATAAATGTTGCATTTTGCTATATTTAATGTAAGAATAAAAACATGTCTGAAATAGTGAAATAAATATTTAAATCTTTATATTTATAGACTTACTTATAAATATTTGAGGATCAACATTTCTATGTTAAAGGGAAATAAAACAAACATTGTTGTAATAAAATAAAAGCACTAACTAAGAGAAGCCTTCTATTCAGTTACTTACTCGCACACAGGCTACATATAGTATTCCTTCAATAGACGCACTGGGAACGGGACACTAGGCAGTTTAGGAGTTCGATCTATTACCCAGTTTGCGAACTAGCTTCGTACTGAGAAAAGAAACGGGGAGTAGCCATTTTGGTTCATAGAGATATAAGCTGTGTGATTGACCATGTGGAGCGGGACCCAGAAGGTAGATATATCATTGTTGTCTGCACTCTAAATGGGATCCTATGTACTTTAGCATCTATCTATACACCTAACACAAAACAAATCCCCTTTCTACGGCTGTGTTTAAGATGCTTGGATGAGCTTAAGAGGGGACATCTTCTGATAGGGGGAGACCTAAACTTGGTGTGGGACCCTGTATTAGATAAGAAAGTTATGGGTGGGCACCAAGTTGACCGTAATCTAACCACCCAATCTAATGCCTTTCGTAAACTTATGTACCAATACGGACTATATGACATTTGGAGATGCTTAGCCCCGACTGAAAGGGACTATACACACACCACTCTAAACCACACAACTCATATGCACACATAGATTATCTGATGTGCGATTCTTGGACCCTGGATAAATTCCATGCTCCTGGTCTGACCACGATCTGGTGAGCGCTAGCTTCTCCCTTTTATAGCCCCCTGAAAGCAGACCGGCGTGGAAGCTGCTGGATTACTGTCTGTCAGAGGTCGAGGTTCCCCACCTGGTTGAGGGTATCCAGGATTTTCTCAAACATAATGATACAGGGGACACAATTTTGGAAATCCTCTGGGCGGCCCTTAAGGCCTATTTAAGAGGCCACTTTCTAAATAAAATGCCCATCTGAGATCGAAAAACAAGATCTTGCTAGCCAAGCTATATGTGGACCTCAGACAGTCTGAACTTGCAAATAAAAAAGACCCTAGACCTGCCCTTGCTTGCCAAGTGGGAACCCTCAGAGACTAAATAAATAAACGAGAACTCTCGCGACTACAAGCCAACCTGTTTCATCTGAAGCAGCTATACTATTGTAAGGGAAATAAGGCAGACAGGCTCTTAGCGCATAAACATAGAGACCGTATGGCGCAGAGCAGGATTTCGGCAATCAAGACAGAGATGGGGTTAGTGAGCACGTCCAAGGCCATAGGTAGGGTGTTCGCCGAGTATTACTCCTCACTTTATATTCTGGAGAGAGATACGCTGAGATCGGAATTTAGCAAGAGCAAGATAAACCAATTCTTGACACCCTTGCACCTTTCTACCCTGAGCGAGGACGCCGTTATGGACTTGAGCAATCCCCTTACACTTGAGGAAGTTCAAGCGGCCATTCTTACCCTGAAGCCATATAAGGCTCCAGGCCCAGATGGATTTACGGGACTCTTCTACCAAACTTGTTCTCAGTTACTGTCACCCCTTCTGCTCCGGCTATATAGTGGAGTAATGGAGAAGGGTGAATTCCTACAGGAATCCTTGGAGGCCAACATTTTGACTATCCCTAAGGAAGGGAAGGACCCCACACGACCTATCTCGCTCATTAATGTAGACGTCAAAATTTATGCGAAGATCCTAGCGACTATATTGGGACGTCACTTACCATCTATAGTCCACCTTGATCAGGTCGGATTCATTCAGGGAAGACAAGGTACCAATAACACCCGTAGGCTACTTGATATCTTTTTGGAGACGACTGACATGGGATCGCCCCTTTTCACCCTTGCATTAGATGCTGAAAAGGCATTTGACAGGATGGGATGGGAGTACATGTTTGAGGTTTTGAAAGCTTTTGGGATCCCACACCCTTTGCTCCCCCAGATTCCAGATACATAATGGCACCAGACAGGGGTGCCCTCTGTCCCCACTGTTTTTTGCTCTAGTGATAGAGCCACTGGCAGAAGCAATTAGGCAAGAAAAAATGATTCAGGGTCTCCAAATTCACGACACAATACAAAAATTGGCGCTATTTGCAGATGATCTGACGCTATTCATAATGGAGCCGACAATGTTGCTCCCTTCTTTAGCGTCTTTAATACACACATTTAGCAGGATCTCCAACTATAAAATTAATGTGACAAAAGCAGAGGCTTATTTATTGAAAATAGACCAGGTGGAGCAACGGTATCTCAGGAAAACGTATTATTTCAATTGGTCGCTTAGGGGAATTCGGCACTTAGGAGTGTTCCTGTCTCACGACAAGGAGCTAGTCGTCCAAGATAATTATGATACCCTTCTAAAAGAGATATATAAGATGCTGAAATCTAGAAAGTATGATGAGATCTCCTGGATGGGTAGGATTGCAGCACTGAAGATGATGATCCTCCCTAAATTGACATACATCTTTAGATGCATCCCGATCCCAGTCCCAGCACGGATACTGCAGAACTTTCAGGCTATATTTAATGCCTATTTTTGGAACAATAAGAGACCCAGAGTTGTGGCAACTATCTTACAGGCCCCTATTGAAAGTGGAGGACTGGGCCTACCATGTGTGCGTTTGTACTATGAGGCAGCCATGATTTCTCATGTCTCGGCATGGGGAGGGGATCTCCCACCTACGAGGTGGAGGGCGCTGGAACAGGCGTCCTTGCCGGCATATGTTGACTTGTCAGAGCTTCTGTGGCTCCCTCCACATTTGGTCATGAAAGTTACTGTCTCTAACCAATTGATTAAGGGTTGTCAACAGGCCTGGTACAAGCTATGGCATAACCCGTTGATTTCCCCCCACCCCTCACCGATCCACCCTATTATTGCATTACTCCAAGGCTTGCCTAATATGCGGATGCACAGCTGGATGCGAGTAGAATTTGCTCAATTGAAGGACTTTTATCTAAATGAGAACCTTCCTACCTATCAGGTAATGGTGACTGGGTTTGATCTCTCCCACAGATGCAATTTGAGATTTTGAGACTGTGGTCTCTCATGAAAGCGTGGGGCTTCTTGGCAGAAAAGACCCGTAACCTTACTGTCTGGGAGGTTAGATGGCAGGCAGGACTTCAGTTACATAAACCTCTTTCAACACATTAAAGAAGCCTCCTTGGGGAGTTGGTCCTTGTCAAAACTAGACACATGTTGGCTTGGTAGACTGAACTGAGACTGACGTACACAACACAGGAATGGACTAGAGCCATCAGAATCACCAAATCGGCACTACATTGCGTGACAATGTATGAACTCTACTTCGAAATAATTACTAGGTGGCACCTAGTTCCGACTAAGCTCCACACGCTGTTCCCTGACTCTTCACATAGATGCTGGAGAGACTGTGGGGAGATGAGTACCCCGCTCCACATTTGGTGGTCATGCAGCAAAATTCAGCCTTTGTGGACTAAGTTCCGGAGTGTATGTTCCACATTAGGATTGCCGGAGGCCAATTCCATGAGTGTAGCTCTCTTACATCTAGACATTAAAAGACTTTCCAATCCCAGGTGTTCTCTGCTTCTCTATCTCCTGACCTCGATAAAAATGCTAATAGCCAGGAATTGGAAGAAGACGTCCCCTCCCAGGTGGCAGGGAGTAGTGGAGTACCTGAATTACATAAAATCTATGGAAGACTATGTCTATAGGGTTAGAAAACTATCAGTGGAGTTCAGCCAGATCTGGGAACCCTGGGAGACATACTTAATGAGACAAAAAAAGATAGGAGGCGACAGCTTCAGAATGAGGTTCAGTTCAACTGAGACTTCAAGACAACCTTAGATAGGGCATCCGGCTGTCAGTTAAATAGGATGCCCCTGGCCGAGATTTCAGACGAGAGACCCCCCCTTTCTTTCTTTTCTCCTGCTTTTTCCCTCCCTCCCCCCGTCTTTTGGCCTTTCTACTCTTGCTTTCTCTTTTGATGGGTCTGGGGACTGCCGGGACTGGGTGGGAGAGGAGGACAACAATTAGTTGCCCATTACGGTACCAAAAATATACTGTCGTATTAGTGTACTTAGGTATGGTGTCCATCACCACATGCCAAACCTACTTCTTAATGACTTAAAACATACAGGTTTGTTACAATATCTCCATTATATGAGATGTCGAGTGGAATACTACAGATTATCATATATATAGCACACATCATTGCGAATAGTCAAGTAAGCAATGTTCACTACTTAGATTATGTATGTCATGTGATGTCCTTGTTTATCTGCTCTGTTGTTATTGTAATGTTTACCTACAATAAAAATATTTAAAAAAAAATAAAAATAAAAGCACTAAGCAGTGGGTTATAGTTAATATAAACCATTGCAATATGCATTATTCACACATTATTAATCATTTTAAAAGGATTTAGCCATTTATTTTTATTTTTTCTAACTTAACATGTGAAGGATCTATTACTACATGCCACTGTCCCACAAGAGGGGCTGATGTCTCTACAAGGAGCAGCTTTTCCTTTGAAGTGTTGCTAGGAGACATCTTCTCTAGCTGCAGTTGAATTATTAGCCATTATCATTAGAGGACTTTTGCTACAAAATTATATGACAGTAGAACTTAAGATCTGTAATGGTAGCTCTCTTATCTAGTTGCAGACAGTGGGTACACTGAGAATTTATCAGTGATCATTTTGCAAGAAAACAAGTATGTTGTTTGCTGTTTTTAACACAATGAAGTTTATTTATCATAGTGCCAGCGGACATGATACGATGTAGTGTATCATGTCTGCTGCACATCGATAAATGCCGACAGCATACGCTGTCGGCATTTATCATTGCACCAGCAGTTCTTGTGACTGCTGGTGCAATGCCGCCCCCTGCAGATTTGCGGCCAATCGGCCACTAACAGGGGGTGTTAATTAACCCGATCGGGTTGATTTCTATCCACCGCCTCAGAGACCGCTGCTTCATAACTTCTGTTTCCGGCGAGCTTGAAGGCTCGTTTGGAAACAGGGGCATCAAGCTCCGTACGGAGCTTGATAAATCGGACACAATCTGTTTTTTTAATGTTTACTTTAATTATTTTTTTTATTACTAAATGAATACTTTTTCATGTCCCTTTAATTAGATTACATTGGATGTGTTATGATTACATTAAATGTTACATTTTTCATATCTATTAAATGTAACATTAGTTTGTCAAAAAAATGAAAGAAAACCGTTTGCCAAATTATTTAATTATTTACAATGGATGAATGAGAGCAACATCTGTTATTTTTAACAAAAGCACAATAGCAATTCTCTATCCCAATTGAATATATTGAAAAAAACATAATGGCATTCTGATACTGTTTTGTTTTAAAATGAATTTAGTGCCAATTACATGCAGAACGACAATCATTTCAGCAACATTAATACCACAGGTCAAACAAGTGGCACGTTCTTACTATACAGTACTAACTATATTCCCATAAGTGTGCTTATACACAAACCAGTCACTGGAAACGTGTCCCATGGCTAACTTATCTCTATTCCTTACCAGGGCAAAAGATCAACCCCAAATTACCCCTCAAATCCTGCCTATAGCATCCCAGATTAGCAACATCCACAACCACACATGACTTTTATTTTCAGGGTATCATAGGGCTATCCCTAAATTATACCGATATTAAACCCAAAAGATAAAATTAAAGGGACAGTCTAGTCAAAATTAAACTTTCACGATTCATATAATGCATGCAATGTTAAACAACTTTCCAATTTACTTTTATCATCAAATTTGCTCTGTTCTCTTGGTATTCTTAGTTGAAAGCTAAACCTAGGTAGGCTCATATGCTAATTTATAAGCCCTTGAAGGCTGCCTCTTATCTCAGTGCATCTTGACAGTGTTTTACAGCTAGAGGGTAGTAGTTCATGTGTGCCATATAGATAATATTGTGCTCATGCCTGTGAAGTTATTTATGAGGCAGCACTAAAATGTAAGTGTGCCAAAAGAACTGAAATAAGGGGGCAGTCTGCAGAGGCTTAGATACAAGGTAATCACAGAGGTAAAAAAGTGTATTAATATAACAGTGTTGGTTATGCAAAACTGGGGAATGGGTAATAAAGGAATAATCTGTATTTTTAAACAATAACAATTCTGAAGTAGACTGTCCCTTTAAAAGCTCATTTTAGGGCGCTGTAAATTAATTTACTAGAACACAAATACAGATCTTATTGCATTTATAGTTTAATATGAGAACAAAGTTAATACAAAAATACATGAAATAATATGATACACCTAACGGTGTGCGCAGAGGCTTACGTATATGTCCAGGGCACACCCTAATGCAGCCAATGCCAGACTAAGTTGAATGTCCACAACCGAGATGTTTTCCCAGTGCATCACCAATACTTGGGGCCACTAAGAACTTTTAGTACATGCGATAATTCTGTTTTATAATAGCGGTAGAAAACCCTTTATCCAAACTGCTTGGGACCGGAAAAGGATGGATTTTGGAATATTTTAGATTTTGGAATATGTGCATCTGTAAAATGGGACAGTTTGGAAAGGGGATGGAACCAAATGTAAAATTGTTTTAAATAAATACTATTTATTTATTATTTGTATTTTAGAATACAAAAATCAAACCAAAGACACAGGCAGAGAAGATTGCAGGGAAAATAATCATTTTGATTATTTTATTTTTTTTAAATATTAATTAAAAAAGTATGGGTTTTAGAATAAGTTTGGATTTTGGAATTTCCGGATCTGTATACTTACCATTAGCACACTGGAGAGCAGCGCTAATCAGCAACTCTTCCTCACAGAGCCGCCGCTCCAAATGAACAAATTTGCATTTGTAACAAAACAAATGCACATCTCTAATATGAATGTTGTAGTATTGAATGTTGCATTTTTTCTATTTTTCTCATTTATTTTTATTCTTGGTTAATAACGTACATTATGATAAAAAAAATAAGTGTATATTGTGAATGTATTTTTATTCCATTATTCGTGCAAATAAAATGCACTGATTTTATTTGATGTAAGCTGAGGTAATTTTGTGTTTTAAATGGAAGAGACATACAGTGGGGTGTTAGTTAAAGGGACACTGTACCCAAAAATTTTATTTCGTGATTCAGATTGAGCATGACATTTTAAGCAAATTTCGAATTTACTCCTATTATCAAATTTTCTTTATTCTCTTGGTATCTTTATTTGAAATGCAAGAATGTAAGTTTAGATGCCGGCCCATTTTTGGTGAACAACCTGGGTTGTCCTTGCTGATTGGTGGATAAATTCATCCACCAATAAAAAAGTGCTGTGCAGAGTAATGAAACCAAAAAAAAGCTTAGATGCCTTCTTTTTCAAATAATGATAGCAAGAGAACGAAGAAAAATTGATAATAGGAGTAAATTAGAAAGTTGCTTAAAATTGCATGCTCTTTCAGAATTACAAAAGAAAAAATTTGGGTTCAGTGTCCCTTTAAGGGGGTTGTTTAAGCAGCATATTTCTTAAAGGACTATTAAATACAATAGAATTGCATAAACAACAACTACATTACAAAAAGACTAAGGGGCCTATTTATTAATGTGCGAGCAGACATGATCCGATATTGCGTATCACGTCCGTGCACATCGATAAATGCCGACAGCATACGCTCTCTGCATTTATCATTGCACTAGCAGTTCTTGTGAACTGCTGGTGCAATGCCGCCCCCTGAAGATTTGCGGCCAATCAGCCGCTAGCAGGGGGTGTCGATCGTATTCGATCGGGTTGATTTCTGTCCGCCGCCTCAGAGCAGGCGGACAAGTTATGGAGCAGCAGTCTTTAGACCGCTGCTTCATAACTTCTTTTTCCGGCGATCTTGATAAATATGTCCCTAAGCAATAGTCTGAATTTTAACTAAGCATTAGATTTTTTTCTGACAATTTTACATTTTTTTTTAATTTTTTTTTATTGCGGTATGGTTTTGGCAAACAAAATAGAACGGTAAAGCTTTACACAATCGCTTTCTTAGAATACGTTTTTCAAATTGCATTGTACATAATACATAAGAGAAGCATAAGAGTAGTAAACAATATCTAACTTGTGAAGTTGGTCAAATTCAATATGTTATGCGAAGTCATAATATATACATGCCGATGGTAATCATAGCCCTCTGGACCAAGCTAGGAGGCCACTCTTGGACCCCAACTCATTGTTTATACAAAAATAACAGCGATAAAATGGCTATATGAGTAAAGAGGAGACCACTCATGGGTCCCATTACATTACCTCCGTTTTTTTTTATTTTTTAAATAATTTTATAACGCTATAATTGATAATGATACAGAACAATATGCCATTAAGGAAATTATGTATAGGTCTCTGTCTGAACTGGGGCTACAAAGAAAAAAGTGATCCTTTTAATGCTTAATATGATTCGGGTGGGCGCTTAGATGAAAGAATTAACTACAGGAGTTACAAAGAAAGTATATAAGGGAGTCAAGAGCGGCATGTAAGGGGCATGCTATAACTGATAATCATACAGAACAAAATGCAATTAAAGAGATTATACAGAGGTCTCTGCCTGAGCTGTAACCACAAAGAAAAAAGTAATCCTTTTAACGCTTAATATAATTCAGGTGGGCGCTTAGATGAAAGAATGGACTACAGGAGGGAGCCAAAGGTAGCATGTAAGGGGCCAAGCCAAATAAATATGTCAAGTTAATAGTAGGAAAAGCTCACCTGCCTCATAACAGATAGGGTTAAATAGCCCTCTACATGGTAATACAGTCATACTACAATACCAAATAAGCTGCAAACAAAATAATAGAAGTACACCATAAATACATTTGCAGGAAGAATTAACGCTTATAGATACAAACTTCATAGTTCGTTAAAGTGTAGATGCTGTTTCCAAAGCTCCAGATCCTGTCTCTTTATCAAAAAAGGTAGATGTTATGCTGCCCCGGCCGCTGGCAATACACGTCAGTTTGTAATGTTAACCTAGAACTGTAGGAAAAGTAGTAGGACCTGCAGGCCATCCCACCTCCCAGGAAATAAGCAATAAAGCTGTCGTAGAGGTTTGGAACATTGTACACAAAAAGGGCTGGGCGATGTATAAAGCGTGAGCGTGTCCCGGTAGAAAATTAGAAAACAATAGAAAAGAGGCAGATGTGTGGTCACTTAACACAAACTAAACTAATGTCAAAGCACTCTAACAAAGTAGGGAATAAGTAAGAGTCCCATGGGGTATGTTCCTTATCTATCCTACTCCGGTGGGTAACATATGAGAGCCATTCCCTGATACAGGCAACATGACGCGTGGTTTCCATTTTAATCTCAGTAGTTCCCTGCAGAGAGACATACGTGCAGGCAGGATCGGTTGTAGCCATGTTGCTCTATTATCTTGAGGATGATGTGAAATCGGGGTTCCTTTCAGTGAGTGAAATACAGTTGTCTGGTGAGAGAAAAGGGTTTGTTGGTTAGCAGCTGCTTCGCTGTCAATAATCTGTGGAACGGCAGTAATATACACAGCCTCGATCTCCCCATGTTTCACTTTGGGCGACATGTAGCTGGGCTCTATTAATAGCTCACTACTGTTCTGGATGTAAGCGTAGCGTTGGGGGTCCCAGGATGCCATCATTCTCTCGCTCCGCCAGTACAGGCTCCCGCTGAGTGACTGCATGGGTCAAGTGGTTGTCCCTGGGGTCAAATGCTTTGTGCAAAATAGCCTCGAATGAAGCGTGATGCTCTATCAGTAGCCGCTTCAGCTCCATCAAAAAATCAGTAGCGCACACCATAATCTTCTGCATAGATCTGTAGTCAGGCAAATTAGGAATGAGATGCTTTGAATTCAGCACTATGTGCTGCCTAACGACGAGGCCCAAGTGCGCCTCGCCGGGGGGTGAAGAAAAGGCCTCAACCTTAGAATAAGCTCCGGGTGATCCTAGCGACGACCATCTCAAAATTATTATGCTCATCTAAAGCAGGATATTTAGCGTTTCAAAAAATCAGGCTATGTAGCAAATAGATGAGCCGTCTATAATAGTATTTTAGGCAAAAATGATGATAAGGCTGGAGCAGAGTAGTAATGTGTGACCTATCATGGCCCCCTCCCGGAAGTTCCCCACAATTTTACATTTTAATCCTTTCAGTTATTTTTACATAATAATACAGAAGTTTTCCACAGTCTTGGCCAGTGCTGCCATCAGGGGGTGACAGACAAAAGTCACTGGTGTCAGTGAACTGTTGGGTAGGGTTGTCACCTCAGCCATGTTTTCCTGTACAATTATGAGTTACACATGCTGCAGGGTGTGCAGGGAGGAACATCTATTGTGTTTCTGGACAGCACTATTCATTTTCCTCCCTGCACACCCTGCAGCATGTGTAACTTATAAGTATTCTGTATTTTAAGGGACGGGTGGCAACCCTACTTTTAACAGAGCTAAACTGTGTGCTTCTATGTTAAGTTTTTATACTGATTTATACAGGATCTTTATATCAGTATCTGTGCATATTATTCTTTATAGTAGTGTCTATTACATGCAGTTAAATGAAGATTGGTGTATACTGTCCCTTTAAGCAGCGCAAGAAGGCTTATAAATATATACTAATGTTGTGTGCCTGGTTATCACTACTAAGGAATGTTGGTATTTTGTGCTATATTTGTTAAGTATGTACCTTTAAGTAAACTTCTTCATTTAAAAGTTGTTTTGTTGGATTTTATTTTCATTATAAGGAATTAAAATGAATGTCCCTTGTTTTGTTTTGTACCTAAAACAAAACCATCGGTGCAAACCCTAATGAAATCTGCTGCACACGCCTATGTATATGATATATGACTTTGCAAAATGAACATGGATTAAACAATGTACACAAACTCCTACATCACATGGCAAAAAAGGGGAATGTTTGATTGTACTTAAAGGTACATGAAACCCAAAAAGTTATTTAATGATTCAGATAGAGAATACAATTATAAACAACTTTCTAATTTACTTCTATTATCTAATCTGTTTCATTCTCTTGGTATCATTTGTTGAAGGAGCAGCAATGCACTACTAATTTCTAACTGAACACATGGGTGAGCCAATCACACTCAATATATATATGCAGCCACCAATCAACAGCTAGAACCTAGGTTCTCTGCTGCTCATGAACTTGCCTAGATAAACCTTTCAGCAAATGATAACAAGAGAAGGAAGCAAATTAAATAATAGAAGTAAATTGGAAAGTTGTTTAAAATTGTATTCTCTATCTGAATCATGAAAGAAAATGTTTGGGTTTCATGTCCCTTTAAGGTTACCAGCTGTTAGTTTAGGCTAGTAGGTCTACTAAATACTGACAAATGACATAATAGATGAAGACACCTCTTACTCTTGCTGGGCATATTTGGTGCATTAGAAAGACCGCTGTTCCATAACTTGTCCACCTTCTCTGAGGCCGCGGAAAGAAATCAACCTGATCGAATACGAACGGTTTGATTGCATAGTTGCCAACAGTCCCGTTTTTCACAGGACAGTCCCGGAATTTGGGACCCTGTACCTGCCATTTAAATGTCCCGGATTTTCCCTGCACTCTTCCTCGTGTTATTTAAAAAAAAATAAAAAAAAAATGGTTTTGCTGTAATTCCAAGTTCCGCCAGCAGGTGTCACTGTCAAAGTGAAGCATAGCAGGAAACTGAATTTCTAGCTGCTTGTCTACAGAGGTTCTTGCCGGGGCAGGGACTTCCTGCTTCTGATTCAGATCAAACATTCTTCACACAGATGATCTATGGATCATTTATCAATCACCATGGAAAAATAATGTGAAATTGGTGCTAGGATCTGTTTGTGCAGGGTACAGATATTTAGCAGCTGTAGTAAGGTGATTGAATAACTGTTATGGTTGAACTCAGTTAGTTTAGAGGACAGTGAGATAGTATGAGCTTTGGGGGTTTATCTGTATTGCACTATTTTGTACTTCCCACTCCTTTTGTCACTATTCTTTAATCACAGCTGAGTGCTGCAAACTGTGTGTCATTTTGTAGTTAGCTCTGTGATCTGGGTGACAATGATCTGCTGCTAGTGAAGAGTTAATAATAATCATTGTACAGATCTGGGTGACAATGAGCTGCTGCTAGCGAAGGGTTAATAATACACATTGTACAGATCTGGGTGATAATGAGCTGCTGCTAGTGAATGGTTAATACACACTGTACAGATCTGGGTGATAATGAGCTGCTGCTAGTGAAGGGTTAATACACACTGTACAGATCCGGGTGACAATGAGCTACTGCTAGTGAAGGGTTAATACACACTGTACAGATGAGTTGCTGCTAGTGAAGGGTTAATACACACTGTACAGATCTGGGTGATAATGAGTTGCTGCTAGTGAAGGGTTAATACACACTGTACAGATTTGGGTGATAATGAGTTGCTGCTAGTGAAGGGTTAATACACACTGTACATATCTGGGTGATAATGAGTTGCTGCTAGTGAAGGGTTAATACACACTGTACAGATCTGAGTGATAATGAGTTGCTGCTAGTGAAGGGTTAATACACACTGTACAGATTTGGGTGATGAGTTGCTGCTAGTGAAGGGTTAATACACACTGTACATATCTGGGTGATAATGAGTTGCTGCTAGTGAAGGGTTAATACACACTGTACAGATCTGGGTGACAATGAGCTGCTGCTAGTGAAGGGTTAATACACATTGTACAGATCTGGGTGACAATGAGCTGCTGCTAGTGAAGGGTTAATACACACTGTACAGATCTGGGTGACAATGAGCTGCTGCTAGTGAAGGGTTAATACACACTGTACAGATCTGGGTGATAATGATCTTTTGCAAAAGAATAAATCAGGTGTAAAGATAATGGTCAAAATCTAAACTACTTTCTGTTAATAGAGAAATTAATCTTTTGATCAGCAACAACTATAATAGTGATCTACTAAGTAGCACAAAATATGGCTATAGTGCATATTCCCTCATTTGTTCTATACCTTTTGGTTTCATATATATATATATATATATATATATATATATATATATATATATATATATATATAAATAATCTGCACTATAAAACATAGGCAGGGCTAAACTATGCTAATTATGTGGGTTTGGCAAAGTGGGCGGAACGTTAGGGCAGGGGGTGTGGTAAAAATAGTCATACAGGTAATTAACAGCTGGAAAGCGTCCCTGGAATTTTTTTTAAAATGTTGGCAACTATGGTTGATTGACACCCACTGTTAGTGGCCGATTGGCCGCGAATCTGCAGGGGGCGGCAATGCACCAGCAGTTCACAAGAACTGCTGGTGCAATGATAAATGCTGAGACCGTATGCTGTCGGCATTTATCGATGTGCAGCGGACATGATATGCTACATCGTATCATGTCCGCTCGCACTATGATAAATCTACCCCTTATCTTATCTTCAGATGATCTAAAACTCCCCCCTCTGACAAGATTACCTAAGTCTCTTCAGTACTGTGAGGTCTTAAACATTTTTTAGTAAGGCAAATAATAGTTTGAGTTGTTTATTTGCTATGCTGTGTTGTTTATAAGAAGGAGAGACGCATACATTATAATATGGTGCGCAATAAAAGCCCCCAAAGATTTTGTGTGATTTCTCTCCATGCTGTCAAGTTTTTGATCTTTAGGCCCTAAGTCAGAAAGGGCTTACAGTTTGTTCCAGCATGATGTGAAGCACAGAGACAGGATGGTCTTTTGAAGTCAGCAATATGGCTGTGAGATAGCTGATCAAAGTGAAAACATTTGGTTGCATATGTATATACCTGTGGATGCATTAACCCCTTAAATGCTGGCATGCAAAATCATGCATGCAGCATGACATATAGTGACACTTTAAATGTCTTCCCTTTTTACATGGGAGGTTCTACACTAAGAGTATCCCTGCTTTAATGAGACAGGTTCAATGTGATCTGCTATGCCACTGTAGATGTGCATAACATACTTTGATATACTTCTCTAAGAAGTGTCCTCTGCATTTCTGCATGTGATGGAGAGACAAGCCCAGTGCAATGATATGAGAGTTTTATTATATTACACTTCTACTTTGTATTTTATATTACTTTACACTTCAGATTGGGTCCTCTCAGTATTATTACAGATAAGATTTGCACTTTGTATTTTCTCTATTGTAAAATAAAAGAGAGCTTCAGAAAGTGGGAGAAACAGTGCAGTTTCCTGGACTGAACAGGGGAATTCCCAGGGTATGTCTGAAACTCTCTAACAATTCTTGTGAAATTCTGTAAGCATTTTAAACAATCTGGTCTGACTGAATTATCTCGCCAGCTGTATGCAGGTGAAGTTTTTTAAAATTCCGATTATCCTAACTTTGTGAAGGTATAATCTAGATTTTATTAAAGACACAGAGACAAATATTTTGCTTTACACTCTCTTTTACTACTCAGGAAGCTTTTTTAAAATAAAACAGTTAACAGAGCAGATAAACATTAGCAATAACAGCTAGAATTATAAACAGCCAACGGAAACAGAATCAACTTGAGCAAAGGACATTAGTCAGTGAGCAGTGTCATAGTGCCCATATACTGTCCGCAGAGTCCCTATTCCTCCTCTATCTTCTTTGATGTGAACTGAGAACAAATTTGAGAAATAAGGAAGAGCAAACCTAATGGATCCAAATATTAAAAAACAGACAAAACAGTAACCATTGATAAAAAATATCTTGAAACAAAGACTGGAAAACTTTTGTCTAAAATTTTTGTAGACAAAACTGGAAAAAGTAGAGGATTCCGAGGCAGATTGCTTGAAGTAACTGGGAAACAGATTCATCTGGGAAATTGAGGTGATGATGCAGCTGGAATGAATCAGGTTGATGAGGCTGAAGGTCAAATAATAATTAAATAAACAAGAAGGAAAATAATATAAGATTAAGGGTAGGGAGAGGGTGGAAATCTGTTCGCCTCTGTGTCTTTAATAAAATCTAGATTATACCATGACAAAGTTAGGGTAATTGGAATTTTATTCTAAGCACAGATGCTCATATTTTTTCTAGTTTAAAGCAAAATGGATCAATGTACTAAAGAGGAAGCAGCGTTAGCGATAGGTTTGAAATAAAATTGTCTAAAAGTAGAGTCTGATGACCAATCTTCTGCATTTAAAATATCTTGAAGGGTAGCGGATTTTAAAAAGGCATTGGAAGCAAAGACTCTTCTGAGTGAGCCGAAAAAGATTCCTCTACATCACCTAAGTGTAAGATCCATTTTAAACACCTAGCTATGGTAGTGGAAGTTACAGGTTTGTGAGGAGACACAAAAGATATTAGTAATTGGGAGAAGTAGTCTTCATATTATTTAAGACAGTTGGCCACACAAAGATTAAGTCAGGAAAAAAGGATTGAAAATAGATTTAGAAAAACATTTAGTTCTTCGAGACAAAAGAAACGTAACACTAAAATGGGAAAATATTTTAGAATTAATGTCAATAGCCCTAACATCTGAAACTCTAGAGGAATTTAAAAAGGCCTTTAAAGTGGAGGCTTCTCTAACTGTCATGATCCGGTGTACATGCGCTCAGGACACAGACCCTCGGGGCAGTGGTAGGGATTTGAAGACACCGACCCCTGACCCGGGGAAGAGTATCCTGGACGTGGATAGATGATATTCTGTGATTCATAGTTGCTAGAAGTTATTGTAGAATAAATGGAGAGTGCAACATTTGTATACAATATATTCTGACTTCACTGTGACTTATTGTTAGTTAATAGAAGTAACTGCAGGATTCCATTAGAGAAAAAATATAGCAATGTGGAATGTTCAGGCTTCAGAGTAATCTAGTAAAAGATTGACACTTAGATGCAAACTAGGTTTGTTGCAGGTTCACAGTACATAATATTATATAAAGCTGTATGTCAGAGTTTAAGTACAGCTGCACAGGTACTTAGACAAGCTGCAAGTTTAGGCATTAATTACTGTTTGTGCATTTTAGATGCAAACTTGGTTTGTTGCAGGTTCACAGTATATAATATTATAAAGAGCTGTATGTCAGTAATTAGCAGAGCAGCACAGGTGAAAGTTAAGTTTAAGGCATCAATTACTGTTTGAACATATATTGGAGAATCACATGAAAGCTTTTAATTGAACACATAGATGCAGAGTTCAGAATATGTTAACATATTTGCAGCAGGATATTTCAGCAATGACAACTTGTAGCAGAGAAATAGTTATAAAGTTCTGAGTAAGATGCTGTTGTAATTAGAGAGTGATGATAACCAAAAGTATGCTTGATTTATAATAAAGTTCTGAGTTTGTTAAGTAGCAGTGTCCAGGAAACAGAAAATGGAATTATTTGGATACTTGCGATTTGATGATTTTAGGCATTGGAATAGAAAATGCTGTAGGTTGAAATAGTTGGTAAGGGGGGCGGGTCCGAACACCGACCAAGATGGCTGCTTTTAACTGTAGCTGAATCCGGGAGCTGATAGATCCGTTGCCTATCGCTTCACAAATTTAAAATCCAAGCCTGGAATTACAACTGTCCTGTAGATTAATATCTGAAAAACGGATTTCTGTGCTTTTTAACTTTGAATTCCAGCCAAGCAGACCGGAATAGATGAGGAACGCAGCGGAGGCCTAGCAACAGACCTGGCTCCTCATTTACCCTCCCTGAGTCCTGATGTGTCAGGAATAACAGCCGTGTGTGCTGTCTAGATCTATTGATACGTAGCTGCTGAAATGCTATGGCAATAACTGTCTTTTTCACCCATGGACATATGTATTTATAGGTAACGGTGCTATTGTGGAGTGGGATACGCACTAACTCTACTGTCACCCAGATATTTCGCTACTACCTACAATATCCTGTGGTGTATACCAGAGATCAATTGCTCCAGCATGAAGCCGGCTATATGTCTTGTAGAGGAGCTGTGTAGCCTCTTTGATGCTTTTCAGGCTGAATGTATAGAACAGTTACGAATGGCCTTTATTAAACCTGAGGTCGACAAGGCTGATCTACAAACAGCCCACTCTCCGATGAAAGAAGGTAGATGCAGCGCTTTGGGGCCCCAGCATCAGCTGCCTGCATTCTATAATGGCCCGCAAAAACAAGGAGATGGGGACATGTGTTTGCCTGGGCGGACCGTTATTCCTGATTATGCTGCCAGTACAAGTAAAGAGAAGGTCAATAGGGCTAACCAGAGAGTCGCTGACCACATGGCGCTAAATTACATCTCGCCTCTGACAGGGGAAATGGATTCCAACACTACATGCCGCTCATCTCACAAATCCATTCATTTGGCAGTCATGTTGAAGCACGCTCAAATATGCAACCCACCTGCTGGGGTTAAAGCCCTGAGAGGTGAACGGACACTGGGTTTACAACTTTCCTCACATTACCTGTTACAATCCACGCAAGTTAGCACTGGGGTAAGGCCCTTGCGGTCTCCAACTGAGGCATCTGCCGTCCGAACTGCTGCTACTGTGAGTTGCTTAGCCTGCAGAATAGGTATAGGCTGAACAAAACTCTTAACGGTGTATTAATGTGGACATAATATCGGACCTTCCTGGGAGAACCTCTACTTAGCTTCAAGACTTATAGTTTGGTTTACGGTTATACATTGCGTACTGCTTCCACTTGCCCACTATATATTTATACTTTGGTGTAATTTTATTTTATGTTCACAAGGTGGGTTTATGGGATTTTGGTTCATACCTGTTTGCTTTTACTAGGGAGCTTGTTTTCATATACAGATGCTTATAGTTCACACTCTTAACGTCACTGTGTGACTTCAAATACAGAAGCTTGTTATTTTAATTAGGCAAATAATGAGTCATAAGCAGGGATACTTAGAGATGTAATAGATGGGTATTTGAAAGAACTGTATTCTGATTTCCCATTATGTTGCACTATACTATATGCTGCAGTGTTATAGCATTCCATATTAGTTAGACTGTGTCACACCGTTAGAATAATATAACACCCCACAGACTATTGGCTTACAAAGCCTCATGGACCTCTCTCACCCCCCTCTGGAGGTGTGGGCAATAAATTATGGCCATATAAGTTCCCAAAGACCCCGCATCTTTGTGCCTGGTAATTAATACCACAGTCTGCTAGGACTTAATTATATACTGCAATCAGTAACCCTACTTAATTTTATTACATGTACCCCTTGTACATCAATACAGCCCAGATGTTAGTGCTAGTTGATAATAGTATGTGTCACACCTTTTGACTGTTATAAATTGAGTTTTCTGTATGCTAGACTATAACTATGATGTATGCTCTCCTATCTGTTGAAATTTCAGTTCAACCCACATGTAATTTAGCTAATTTTATATATGTCTATGTTTAGTTTTATAAAGGCCCAAAAGTGGTCTCATATTTTCCACCCTTTGTTGTTTATCTCCATAAGGGTTCAGGGGTCCAAGAGAGGCCCAGCTGGTTCTGAACAAAAAGACAGAAAAATTAGGTTTTTATATTTTGGAATGCCATAAAGCTAATTTCTATTTGTAATAGACTATAAATGTGTCATACCCATATATTGTCATTATCTAGTTTTTACCTGTACTAGACCATAAGTATGAAACATGTATACAATTTTTACCATTTCTTTATATGTTTGTCTACTTCATAATCCCTTCCCTTAAAACAAAAAAGAAGATTCGCTAATTGAGACCCATGAGTGGTCTTGTACTGTTTTCAGTTACCTTCTTTACTGATTATCTTTATATCTTTTCAAGGTCCAAGAGTGGCCTTATAGCTCTTTAGAGGGTATATAGTCTGATAGGCATAGCTTACTTGTTTGATCTCACAAATGTTTATAACTTGCTGTCTTGGAATCATTTATTTGTAAAATATGTATTGATATTTCACTATTGTATGCCTTACCGTGAATCTTAATAAAACTATTTAAAGAAATAGTTGGTAAATTCATACAGGAAACAGTCACAGACCTCTGTTGTTCAGGATCACACTTCAATGTTAATGCAAAGCACATTAGATCTGAAAAGGCTTAAAAAGAGGCTGAGGTAATCAGGTGCATGAATGATTAATCAGGCAGGCAAGCAAGCTGAATGTGAATACTGCCCAAATGCAGCAGTCAGAGAAGGATTTCTTAAAGGGATAGTGACATTAGGCTGAGATATGTTACAGATTCCCCTCCTTAAAGGCGACCTCCGGGCGCCCAATACAATCCAAAAGGAGAGAGAACAAAAATGACATGGAGTACCGGTAGTAGGTGTATGGAGGTAGCGAGTCCAATCGAAAATCAAGAAAGGAGGGTTGGAAATCTCTTGAAAAAAGTTGAATGACGAAATAAAGGCCATGTAATTCAGGTATCAAAAGATCTTGACAATGATGAGAGCAAAACTTGAAGTCAACTTTTTTGTAGTCATCGTGAGATTGCATGAACGTAACATACAATGAGCTTCCTACCACAGAATCATCCTGAGGGTAGATAGGCGGATGTTCTTCATGATAGATGACCATGTACATAGCCAATGAAAAGGCAGCCAGTCCTAGAGAAATGAATAGGCTTTCCTCAGCTTCAGAAATAGAGATGCAGCATTCTGGATTGATAACCAGATTAAGCACCTTTGGGTCAGAGATTTGAGTATCCTCAGAATTAACCTCTTGGCTGAGGATTAGATATACTCCAAAAGAAAAAGCTATAGCCACTTCTAACGCAATAGCAGGGCTTTCTTCAAAATAGGAGATAGGAGTGTAGAGTGCAAGATTTGTCCAGTTCTTGCCATCTTCTAATTCAATATGAAATGTCTCCTTACTGGATTCAGAATCAAAAGTGTTCTCACTAAGAACAGGTATATGAATGTCCACACCAAGGCAAGGTTCAGGAATACCCACATCTGGGCAAGGTTCAGTCATATCCTCAGTAGGATCAGGTGAAGGAATGCCCATGCCAGGGCAAGGTTCGGAAGTACCCACATCTGGGCAAGGTTCAGGAATATCCTCAGTAGGATCGGGTGAAGGAATGCCCATGCCAGGGCAAGGTTCAACTATAGAGAAAGAAAAAGAACCCACTTTAGAGCCAGGAACCATACTCTCTTCTGAGCAGAGGGCAAGGCTTTCTTCAGGGTTCATAAACGAAGAATTAACAAGACCCACTTTAGAGCCAAGAACCATACTCGCTTCTGAGTAGAGGGCATGGCTATCTTCAGGATCAAGTATTATTACACCCATTTCTGGGTTAAACAAAGGAATACCCATACCAGGGTTAAAAACAGGAGAGTCCACCTTGATGTCAGGTTTAGTAGTATAATCATTGAGAACAGGAACAGGAATGGGCACTGGGGAATCTTCTTGAAGAACTTTTGTACAAGTTTCAGGTTCAAGAATGTCCACTTGCGAACTTGGTTTAAAGTTGTCCTCACAGGATTCAGTATCAGGAATTCCTGTACAGGAAACTGATGTAGTAGAAAATGTAGGTTGATGCAAAGTATCTCCCAGGGTAAACAATTTCTTAGATGCAGTAACAGAAGAATTTTGAGAAGGTGAAGTGTACTGAAATATGCCACACTCAGGTAGATGCAGAGGAATTGTGACACAAGATTCTGACTGAGAAGTTATCTGGAGTTCAGCAGGCATGCTTATTTGAGTTTGAATATCAGAGCTAAATTCTCCAGGGATTATCTTTGGTAAACTGAAAGGTTGTATATCTGGAACAGAATTATCTTTTGCTTCTAGCACAGGGTTTACAGGTATTGAGGCAGCATGAGAGGGATGCAAGAAATCAATAGTTGGAAACAGTTTTTGTAGTTGTTGTAGAGTCTGAGAAGAGATACCATTAGATGCTTTAAGAACAGACTGATAGTGACTATAGACATCATCCAGCTTGGTGTTGACAGTGTCAGGAGGCAAGAGAGAGTCTGGTATAACAGAAACTAAAACAGGGGAATCAGGCTGAGTTTCCTCTTTGTATTTCTGATTTTCTGTGGGCAGAAGGATTTTCTTCTTCTTCTTCTTCTTCTTCTTCTTCTTCTTCGAGAGAGAGAGAGAGAGAGAGAGAGAGCTTAGATTTCTTCCCAGTATGAGGCTTCTTAGGTTGCTGCCATTGTGGCTTGTAGTAAGGTTGAGAACAGAAATCCTCTTCATCACTGGATGCATAATTCTGATGTGATAAATCAGCATGGTAGTTGAGGGGACCTTTTCTCCAAACAGCAGTCTGTAAACCAGATGTCTTTTCTTGCAGCTCTGAATCTGTCCAATCCAACGAATCCATGGTAATATCAGAAATAGGAAGATCAGTATTTCCATGAGAGGTTTCATGATGGGAGCTGTCTGTATCTTCCATATTATAAATATAACAACCAAGGATGTCATTATAGCCAATAGGTTGAGGTTTTGTCTGAGTTTGTAGTGAATTAAAATTGCTCTCATACCAGTCTAATGCCAGTTCAGCTGGATCTGTGAAGTCATCCTCCATGTTGACATATTCAGTATCACCAGGATAGGAATTACAAACAGGAGGAGTAGATGGTTTTCTGGAACAGTAGTCATGTCTCTTTAAATCTTTAAAGGTCTGAATTTTTTCTGCTGAATCTATGAATGCATCCTCTTCAGTTACATAGTCAGACTCAGAATCAGTTTCACCAAAATGGAAATCACAAACATGAGGAACAGATGAAATTCTAGAATAGTGGTTCTGTCTCTTTAAATCTTTGAAAGCCTGAATTTTTTCTGCTGAAGCTATGGTTAAATCCTCTTCATTTTCATAGTCAGATTCAGGATCAGTTTCACCAAAATGGTAAGCACGAAATTGAGGAACAGATGACATTTTAGAAAAGTGGTTCTGTCTCTTTAAATCTTTAAAAATCTGATTTTTTTCTGCTGAAGCTATGGTTAAATCCTCTTCATTTTCATAGTCAGATTCAGGATCAGTTTCACCAAAATGGTAACCACGAACATGAGTAGAGGATTGTCTAGAATGGGAGTACTGTGTCTTTAAATTTTTTAAAGTTTGAAAATCTTCTGTTTTTCCTTTAGGGATTGCTTGGGTCTGAGTTATGTTGTAATTTTTTATTTTCCTTTGAGGGTCGGTGCATCCACTACCACTGCGGATCCCTTTTTTAGGCATTAACATTCTGTCATGATCCGGTGTACATGCGCTCAGGACACAGACCCTCGGGGCAGTGGTAGGGATTTGAAGACACCGACCCCTGACCCGGGGAAGAGTATCCTGGACGTGGATAGATGATATTCTGTGATTCATAGTTGCTAGAAGTTATTGTAGAATAAATGGAGAGTGCAACATTTGTATACAATATATTCTGACTTCACTGTGACTTATTGTTAGTTAATAGAAGTAACTGCAGGATTCCATTAGAGAAAAAATATAGCAATGTGGAATGTTCAGGCTTCAGAGTAATCTAGTAAAAGATTGACACTTAGATGCAAACTAGGTTTGTTGCAGGTTCACAGTACATAATATTATATAAAGCTGTATGTCAGAGTTTAAGCACAGCTGCACAGGTACTTAGACAAGCTGCAAGTTTAGGCATTAATTACTGTTTGTGCATTTTAGATGCAAACTTGGTTTGTTGCAGGTTCACAGTATATAATATTATAAAGAGCTGTATGTCAGTAATTAGCAGAGCAGCACAGGTGAAAGTTAAGTTTAAGGCATCAATTACTGTTTGAACATATATTGGAGAATCACATGAAAGCTTTTAATTGAACACATAGATGCAGAGTTCAGAATATGTTAACATATTTGCAGCAGGATATTTCAGCAATGACAACTTGTAGCAGAGAAATAGTTATAAAGTTCTGAGTAAGATGCTGTTGTAATTAGAGAGATGATGATAACCAAAAGTATGCTTGATTTATAATAAAGTTCTGAGTTTGTTAAGTAGCAGTGTCCAGGAAACAGAAAATGGAATTATTTGGATACTTGCGATTTGATGATTTTAGGCATTGGAATAGAAAATGCTGTAGGTTGAAATAGTTGGTAAATTCATACAGGAAACAGTCACAGACCTCTGTTGTTCAGGATCACACTTCAATGTTAATGCAAAGCACATTAGGGGGGCTACTTATCAAGCCGTCTACTTTTCTGGCTTCGCCGGCCCAATACGTCCGCCTAAGCTCGCCTACCTTCGCCGCCGCGGACCTTGAATACGTTCGCCTAAGTTATCAAATAAAGCTGTCAAAAAGCCGCGGGGCGATGAGCAGCGGACTGTGACAGTTATCACTCATCCGATCTCGCTGCCCTTCGGCTTTTTCCCAGCTTTATTGCTAGCCTGTCACTAAGCACTCACACTAAACTACACTGTTCTACCCCCTATACCGGCGCCCCCGGAGGCCCCCGCAACTAAATAAAGTTACTAACCCCTAAACCGCCGCTCCTAGACCCCGCCGCAACTCTTATAAATGTATTAACCCCTAAACCGCCGCTCCTAGACCCCGCCGCAAGTCTTATAAATGTATTAACCCCTAAACCGCCGCTCCCGGACACCGCTGCCACCTACATTATACCTAGTAACCCCTATCCTGCCCCCCTATACCGTCGCCCTCTATTATAAAATTATTAACCCCTATCCTGCTGATCCCGCACCTCTCCGCAACTAAATAAATAGTTTAACCCCTAAACCTAAGTCTAACCCTAACCATAACGCCCCCCTAACTTAAATATTAATTAAATAAATCTAAATAAATTAACTCTTATTAACTAAATGAATCCTATTTAAAACTAAATACTTACCTTTAAAATAAACCCTAATATAGCTACAATATAAATAATAATTATATTCTAGCTATCTTAGGATTTATTTTTATTTTACAGGTACCTTTCAATTTATTTTAACCATGTACAATAGCTATTAAATAGTTATTAACTATTTAATAGCTTACCTAGCTAAAATAAAGAGAAATGTACCTGTGAAATAAATCCTAACCTAAGTTACAATTACACCTAACACTACACTATACTTTAATAAATTATTCCTATTTAAAAATAAATACTTACCTGTAAAATAAACCCTAAGATAGCTACAATGTAATTAATAATTATATTATAGCTATCTTAGGATTTATATTTATTTTACAGGTAACTTTGTATTTATTTTAGCTAGTTAGAATAGTTATTAAATAGTTATTAACTATTTAATAACTACCTAGCTAAAAGAAATACAAAATTACCTGTAAAATAAATCCTAACTTAAGTTACAATTAAACCTAATACTACACTATCATTAAATTAACTAAATAAACTACCTACAAAGAACTACAATGAAATACAATTACATAAACTAACTAAAGTACAAAAAATAAAAAAAGCTAAGTTACAAAAAATAAAAAATTAAGTTACAAACATGTTAAAAATATTACAACAATTTTAAGCTACTTACACCTAATCTAAGCCCCCTAATAAAATAACAAACCCCCCCAAAATAAAAAAAATCCCTACCCTATTCTAAATTACATAAATTTCAAAACTCTTTTACCTTACCAGCCCTTAAAAGGGCCATTTGTGGGGGCATGCCCCAAAAAGTTCAGCTCTTTTGCCTGTAAAATAAAAATACAACCCCCCCCCAACATTAAAACCCACCACCCACATACCCCTAATCTAACCCAAACCCCCCGGACAAAAACCTAACACTAATCCCCTGAAGATCATCCTACCTTGAGTCGTCTTCACTCAGCCGAGCCACCGATGGAACTGAAGAGGACATCCGGAGCGGAAGAAGTTAATCCTCCAAGCGGCGCTGAAGAAATCTTCCATCCGATGAAGTCATCATCCAGGCGGCGCTGAAGAAGTCTTCGATCCGGCCGATGTCATCTTCAAAGAGGCGCTGAAGAGGTCTTCTATCCGGGCGAAGTCATCTTCCAAGCCGGGTCTTCAATCTTCCTTCCGCCGACGCGGAACCACCTTCTTCACCGACGGACTACGACGAATGACGGCTCCTTTAAGGGACGTCATCCAAGATGGCGTCCCCTCAATTCCGATTGGCTGATAGGATTCTATCAGCCAATCGGAATTAAGGTAGGAAAATCTGATTGGCTGATGGAATCAGCCAATCAGATTCAAGTTCAATCCGATTGGCTGATCCAATCAGCCAATCAGATTGAGCTCGCATTCTATTGGCTGATCGGAACAGCCAATAGAATGCGAGCTCAATCTGATTGGCTGATTCCATCAGCCAATCAGATTTTCCTACCTTAATTCCGATTGGCTGATAGAATCCTATCAGCCAATCGGAATTGAGGGGACGCCATCTTGGATGACGTCCCTTAAAGGAGCCGTCATTCGTCGTAGTCCGTCGGTGAAGAAGGTGGTTCCGCGTCGGCGGAAGGAAGATTGAAGACCCGGCTTGGAAGATGACTTCGCCCGGATAGAAGACCTCTTCAGCGCCTCTTTGAAGATGACATCGGCCGGATCGAAGACTTCTTCAGCGCCGCCTGGATGATGACTTCATCGGATGGAAGATTTCTTCAGCGCCGCTTGGAGGATTAACTTCTTCCGCTCCGGATGTCCTCTTCAGTTCCATCGGTGGCTCGGCTGAGTGAAGACGACTCAAGGTAGGATGATCTTCAGGGGATTAGTGTTAGGTTTTTGTAAGGGGGGTTTGGGTTAGATTAGGGGTATGTGGGTGGTGGGTTTTAATGTTGGGGGGGGTTGTATTTTTATTTTACAGGCAAAAGAGCTGAACTTTTTGGGGCATGCCCCCACAAATGGCCCTTTTAAGGGCTGGTAAGGTAAAAGAGCTTTGAAATTTATGTAATTTAGAATAGGGTAGGGATTTTTTTTATTTTGGGGGGGTTTGTTATTTTATTAGGGGGCTTAGATTAGGTGTAAGTAGCTTAAAATTGTTGTAATATTTTTAACATGTTTGTAACTTAATTTTTTATTTTTTGTAACTTAGCTTTTTTTATTTTTTGTACTTTAGTTAGTTTATGTAATTGTATTTCATTGTAGTTCTTTGTAGGTAGTTTATTTAGTTAATTTAATGATAGTGTAGTATTAGGTTTAATTGTAACTTAAGTTAGGATTTATTTTACAGGTAATTTTGTATTTCTTTTAGCTAGGTAGTTATTAAATAGTTAATAACTATTTAATAACTATTCTAACTAGCTAAAATAAATACAAAGTTACCTGTAAAATAAATATAAATCCTAAGATAGCTATAATATAATTATTAATTATTAATTACATTGTAGTTTATTTTACAGGTAAGTATTTATTTTTAAATAGGAATAATTTATTAAAGTATAGTGTAGTGTTAGGTGTAATTGTAACTTAGGTTAGGATTTATTTCACAGGTACATTTCTCTTTATTTTAGCTAGGTAAGCTATTAAATAGTTAATAACTATTTAATAGCTATTGTACATGGTTAAAATAAATTGAAAGGTACCTGTAAAATAAAAATAAATCCTAAGATAGCTAGAATATAATTATTATTTATATTGTAGCTATATTAGGGTTTATTTTAAAGGTAAGTATTTAGTTTTAAATAGGATTCATTTAGTTAATAAGAGTTAATTTATTTAGATTTATTTAATTAATATTTAAGTTAGGGTTAGGGTTAGGTTTAGGGGTTAATCATTTTATTACAGTGGCGGCGGCGTAGTGGGGGGCAGGATAGGGGTTAATAAATTTATTATAGGTGGCGACGGTGTAGGGGGGGCAGATTAGGGGTTAATAAATGTATTATAGGTGGCGACGGTGTAGGGGGGGCAGGATAGGGGTTAATACATTTAATATAGGTTGCGGCGGGTTCAGGGAGCGGCGGGTTAGGGGTTAATACATTTATTATAGTTGCGGTGGGCTCCGGGAGCGGCGGTTTAGGGGTTAATATGTATAGAGTAGCTTGCGGTGGGCTCCGGGAGCGGCGGTTTAGGGGGTAATAACTTTATTTAGTTGCGGCGGTGTAGGGGGGGTCAGATTAGTGGTGTTTAGACTCGGGGTACATGTTAGGGTGTTAGGTGTAGACAGCTCCCATAGAAATCAATGGGATGTCTGTCAGCAGCGAACTTGTACTTTCGCTATGGTCAGACTCCCATTGATTCCTATGGGATCCGCCGCCTCCAGGCTGGCGCTTTGAAAACCAGGTACGCTGGGCCGTAAAAGTGCTGAGCGTACCTGCTAGTTTTTTGATAGCTAGCAAAAGTAGTGAGAATGTGCCGCACTTGTGTGCGGAACATCTGGAGTGACGTAAGAATCGATCTGTGTCGGACTGAGTCCGGCGGATCGAAGCTGACGTCACAAAATTCTACTTTTGCCGGTCTCGAGCCTTTGATAACTAAGGCGTATCAGCCTCGCCACAAATACGCTGCGGAATACGCAGCGTATTTGAGGTTGACGGCTTGATAACTACCCCCCACGATCTGAGAAGGCTTAAAAAGAGGCTGAGGTAATCAGGTGCATGAATGATTAATCAGGCAGGCAAGCAAGCTGAATGTGAATACTGCCCAAATGCAGCAGTCAGAGAAGGATTTCTTAAAGGGATAGTGACATTAGGCTGAGATATGTTACACTAACTGAGTGAGACAAAAAAGAATCCTGGACCTGTACACCATCTAAGTGTAAGATCCTTTTCACCTGCCTAGCTATGGTAGTGGAAGTTCCAGGTGTATGAGGAGACATAAAATATGTTAGTAATTTGAAGGAGTAGGGAGATCTGAGGGAGGAGGTTCTAGATTCATATTCTTTGAAACATTTAGCCGCACAAAGATTAGGTCAGGGAAAAAAAAGAAAGAAGATAGATTTAGAAAAACATTTAGTTCTTCGAGACAAAAGAAAAGTAACACCAAAATGGGAAAACATTTTAGAATTAATGTCAATAGTTTCAGAAAAATTAATATTTGGAAGAAGGAAGGTTTTGAATTTTAATAGCTTTAAGTAAGCGACAAATATGAGGGTGATGACCTATTGGAATGTCATTAATAAAATTGTGAAGTCGCTGATCGGGGTAAATGAATATAGAGATCAGCAAAAACATTGTTGAAAAAGGAAGATAAGTATTTAATGACATGGATTAGAGGGACTGACAATGGATCCAGGTTCATCTGTGATAGCCAGCAAGACCATTTTGACCAGGCTGAAAGGAAATATTTCTTTCTCTTGGAAGAGAGATTCAGGAGAAAGATTTTGTTTAAAACTCTTTATTGCAAGGGAACCAGCAAGAAGTTCTTTGCAGTTCATGTGAAGACTTCTCTCCGCATTTATCCATTTTCCACCGGTGATAAGAGGACCGCAACTTGAGCAACTGAGTTGCTCACGTCTGCTTCGACTATGAGATCTTTGGTATTGCCAAAAATGGTATCCATGTGAGATAGCCATAAAAGGTGTTCTCGACGGGCTTCTTAAGTAAGAGACATTTGATGTGGGTAGGATAACCTTTTGTGAAGAAAATAAATCTGTAATGCTCGATAATGAAGAGGGACAGGAAATATGGCTTGGATCGAGGATGAAAGTAAGCCAAAAATCTGAGAGTTAAAGACGGAGTTTTGGGAATAAAGGAGATTATTTTTTTTATATTGTTAATTTTGTCTTTTGGAAGACTGAGGGAAGAGGATAGCTTTAAAGGCTGTAAAACTGTGTGGAAAAACTCTAAATGTAGTTAATGTGAAAGCAAAGAGAGTAGAGAGACACTTAGGGCTGAATTACACAAGGTTAGTAGCGAGAGCTTTGTACCAGGACTAGCTGCAAGTAGCAAATCATGATCTATCACATTCGCTTGCTACAAATTGTAGCAAGAACAAGATAGCAAGAGCTCTTATAGAGTAGAGAGTAGCCAGAGGTTGTGGCTGCCTATACTTTTAATGAGATTTCCTAATGCATTGTAGCTAACAAGTCATATGACACTTGCTACAAATGTATAAGATGTTGTTACATCTCTTCTTGCTATGGTGGATTCAAACTAGTGGAATGTTTGTGTCGGTAAGCTATATAAGATTGTATTCTTTTTAAAATAAATATTATAACATATGTTTATTAATCTTTGCTTTGGTATATATGTCAAATTACCAATAATATTATTTAAATCAAATTTAATTTAATAGATACAAACTATAATTCAAGGCTTGACAAAGCCAGGAGCCGGGAAGACACTGGCTCCTCGAATTTTACCACTGTCTCCTAACCGTTTGAATTATTCTCCACATATCTATATACAAATCACACTGTTCCGCTCCTAAAAATATTCTAAATATTATTTCTGGCTCCTAAATTTGAAACCGATTTACTGGCCCCTGATGGAGTTGGTAGTAATAACAGAGTATTGATAAAATATACTTATGGTTTTAAAATAATGCAATATATGAGTATTAATCTTTGCAATGTTCTTTTTTTTTTAAATATATATATTTGTGTGATATATGGATAAATTATTTGTTAATTATTTTAAGATTTTTGAAATTAGGAAAATGTTATTTATTTATATAATAAGATGGTATATATTTATTATTTCTTGTAACTTACAAAAAAACAAAGGAAGGGAAAATCAATCTTATTTAAAACTGCTACAGCTACTTTGCTCCTGTAGCTACCTGTTTTGAACTCTAATACATGTAGTAGAAATGGCGCAAAAATGGACTTGTACCTATTGTAGCTGTTGCTATGGTTACGTAAGCAAAATATGCGACTGAATATCCTTTAAACTACAAATCCCTACAACTTTGTACTATGTAGCATGTGATCGCTACCTATGAAGTGAACAGAAAGGATTTTACCTACAAGTATTGTGTAATACATAATTGACTCGCTACTTAACAAACTAAGACGCTACTATTTTCTGTAGTGAACAAATTTTTACCAAAGTCATGTAATCCAGCCCTTAGTGGGGAAAAATAAATTGCACGATGAGGGAAATAAAGGAGACGCTAAAATTTGCTTACTAGGTACGTTGAAACGACAATAAAAAAACATGTAAAGTAAACAGGAGAGGCGGAGAAAAATACCTAAGTTGATTGCAAGTGATGCGGTAATGTAAGGGAGGCGGGAATAAAGGGGGGAACGAGGGGCGGAAGGATTGCCCAAAGATGGTGTCGGACGTGGCAATGCAAGAAGGAGAGAGAAAGGCAGAGGGGACGGATTAGGAATGGAAAACTAAGCAACAAGAAGTTTACAAGTATACCAAAAAGAAAATAAAGGCCCGGAAAGATAAAAGGCAATGAAGTGGGAAGAAAAGGACTAGTGAAAATAGGGCAACAACTTAAAGGTTTCATTTAGAAAAGAAGCTAAGAAATGCCAAAAAAAATAGTGACTCTGTGGACAGTATATGGGCACTATGGCACTGCTTATTGGCTAATGTCCTCTGCTCAAGTTTACTTTGTGTTTACATTTGCTGTTTTTATTCTAGTTGTTATTGCTGTTTATCTGCTCTGTTAACGGTTTTAGCTTCATAAAGCTGCCTGAGTAGTAAAAGAGAGAGTAAGGCAAAATATGAGTCACTGTCTTTTTAACTGACAAAAAAGTAATGTATAAAAAACTACAGGCAAAACAAGTTAAATTTTAGGTACAAAATTTCAGTTTGTTTTGTATTTGCTGCAAACTATCGGCTAGATTTAGAGTTTTGTCGGTAACGACCCGCGTATCTACCGCTGGCTTTTTTTCCCCCACACCTTTTAAATACCGCTGGTATTTAGAGTTCACAGAAGGGCTGCGTTAGGCTCCAAAAAGGGAGCGTATAGCACATTTACCGCCACTGCAACTCTCAATACCAGCGGTGCTTACGGACGCGGCCAGCTTCAAAAACGTGCTCGTGCACGATTCCCCCATAGGAAACAATGGGGAAGTTTGAGCTGAAAAAAAACCTAACACCTGCAAAAAAGCAGCGTTCAGCTCCTAACGCAGCCCCATTGTTTTCTATGGGGAAACACTTAATATGTCTGCACCTAACACCCTAACATGTACCCCGAGTCTAAACACCCCTAACCTTACACTTATTAACCCCTAATCTGCCGCCCCCGCTATCACTGACCCTGCATATATATTTTTAACCCCTAATCTGCCGCTCTGTACACCGCCGCAACCTACGTTATCCCTATGTACCCCTAATCTGCTGCCCCTAACACCGCCGACCCCTATATTATATTTATTAACCCCTAATCTGCCGCCCCCAACGTCGCCGCTACCTACCTACACTTATTAACCCCTAATCTGCCGACCGGACCTCACCGCTACTATAATAAAGTTATTAACCCCTAATCCGCCTCACTCCCGCCTCAATAACCCTATAATAAATAGTATTAACCCCTAATCTGCCCTCCCTAACATCGCCAACACCTAACTTCAAGTATTAACCCCTAATCTGCCGACCGGACCTCACCGCTACTCTAATAAATTTATTAACCCTTAAAGCTAAGTCTAACCTTAACCCTAACACCCCCCTAAATTAAATATAATTTAAATCTAACGAAATAAATTAACTCTTATTAAATAAATTATTCCTATTTAAAGCTAAATACTTACCTGTAAAATATACCCTAATATAGCTACAATATAAATTATAATTATATTGTAGCTATTTTAGGATTAATATTTATTTTACAGGCAACTTTGTAATTATTTTAACCAGGTACAATTGCTATTAAATAGTTCATAACTATTTAATAGCTACCTAGTTAAAATAATTACAAAATTACCTGTAAAATAAATCCTAACCTAAGTTACAATTAAACCTAACACTACACTATCAATAAATTAATTAAATAAAATACCTACAATTATCTACAATTAAACCTAACACTACACTATCAATAAATTAATTAAATATAATACCTACAAATAAATACAATTAAATAAACTAACTAAAGTACAAAAAATAAAAAAGAACTAAGTTACAAAAAATAAAAAAATATTTACAAACATTAGAAAAATATTACAACAATTTTAAACTAATTACACCTACTCTAAGCCCCCTAATAAAATAACAAAGCCCCCCAAAATAAAAAAATGCCCTACCCTATTCTAAAATTAAAAAAGTTCAAAGCTCTTTTACCTTACCAGCCCTTAAAAGGGCCCTTTGCGTGGCATGCCCCAAAGAATTCAGCTCTTTTGCCTGTAAAATAAAAACATACAATACCCCCCCCAACATTACAACCCACCACCCACATACCCCTAATCTAACCCAAACCCCCCTTAAATAAACCTAACACTAAGCCCCTGAAGATCTCCCTACCTTGTCTTCACCACACCGGGTTCACCGATCGGTCCAGAAGAGCCTCCGAAGTCTTCATCCAAGCCCAAGCGGGGGCTGAAGAGTGACGTCCATCCTCCGGCTGAAGTCTTGATCCAAGCGGCGGCTAAAGAATTCCATCTTCGGGCAGAAATCTTCATCCTATCCGGGCAGAAGAGTAGATTCGGACCGGCAAACATCTTCATCCAAGCCGCATCTTCTATGTTCTTCCATCCGATGACGAGCGGCTCCATCTTCAAGACCTCCAGCGCGGATCCATCCTCTTCTTCCGACGTCCTAAAACAGAATGGACGTTCCTTTAAGGGACGTCATCCAAGATGGCGTCCCTCGAATTCCGATTGGCTGATAGGATTCTATCAGCCAATCGGAATTAAGGTAGGAAAATTCTGATTAACTGATGGAATCAGCCAATCAGATTCAAGTTCAATCCGATTGGCTGATTGGATCAGCCAATCAGATTGAGCTCGCATTCTATTGGCTGTTCCGATCAGCCAATAGAATGCAAGCTCAATCTGATTGGCTGATTGGATCAGCCAATCAGATTGAACTTGAATCTTATTGGCTGATTCCATCAGCCAATCAGAATTTTCCTACCTTAATTCCGATTGGCTGATAGAATCCTATCAGCCAATCGGAATTCGAGGGACACCATCTTGGATGACGTCCCTTAAAGGAACCTTCATTCTGTTTTAGGACGTCGTAAGAAGAGGATGGATCCGTGCTGGAGGTCTTGAAGATGGAGCCGCTCGTCATCGGATGGAAGAACATAGAAGATGCGGCTTGGATGAAGATGTTTGCCGGTCCGAATCTACTCTTCTGCCCGGATAGGATGAAGATTTCTGCCCGAAGATGGAATTCTTTAGCCGCCGCTTGGATCAAGACTTCAGCCGGAGGATGGACGTCACTCTTCAGCCCCCGCTTGGGCTTGGATGAAGACTTCGGAGGCTCTTCTGGACCGATCGGTGAACCCGGTGTGGTGAAGACAAGGTAGGGAGATCTTCAGGGGCTTAGTGTTAGGTTTATTTAAGGGGGGTTTGGGTTAGATTAGGGGTATGTGGGTGGTGGGTTGTAATGTTGGGGGGGGTATTGTATGTTTTTATTTTACAGGCAAAAGAGCTGAATTCTTTGGGGCATGCCACGCAAAGGGCCCTTTTAAGGGCTGGTAAGGTAAAAGAGCTTTGAACTTTTTTAATTTTAGAATAGGGTAGGGCATTTTTTTATTTTGGGGGGCTTTGTTATTTTATTAGGGGGCTTAGAGTAGGTGTAATTAGTTTAAAATTGTTGTAATATTTTTCTAATGTTTGTAAATATTTTTTTATTTTTTGTAACTTAGTTCTTTTTTATTTTTTGTACTTTAGTTAGTTTATTTAATTGTATTTATTTGTAGGTATTATATTTAATTAATTTATTGATAGTGTAGTGTTAGGTTTAATTGTAGATAATTGTAGGTATTTTATTTAATTAATTTATTGATAGTGTAGTGTTAGGTTTAATTGTAACTTAGGTTAGGATTTATTTTACAGGTAATTTTGTAATTATTTTAACTAGGTAGCTATTAAATAGTTATGAACTATTTAATAGCTATTGTACCTGGTTAAAATAATTACAAAGTTGCCTGTAAAATAAATATTAATCCTAAAATAGCTACAATATAATTATAATTTATAATGTAGCTATATTAAGGTTTATTTTACAGGTAAGTATTTAGCTTTAAATAGGAATAATTTATTTAATAAGAGTTAATTTATTTCGTTAGATTTAAATTATATTTAACTTAGGGGGGTGTTAGGGTTAAGGTTAGACTTAGCTTTAGGGGTTAATAAATTTATTAGAGCAGCGGTGAGGTCCGGTCGGCAGATTAGGGGTTAATACTTGAAGTTAGGTGTCAGCGATGTTAGGGAGGGCAGATTAGGGGTTAATACTATTTATTATAGGGTACAAAAAAGAGAGAGAAGTTTGACAGTACCCAGCACTCACAAATCAGTCATTTATAAACCGTTTCCTCTCCTGCTCTAGGTACCAGTATTGCTCAGATTAGGTAATGTTGTTGGGGTCAATCCCCTTTTTAGATTAGCTTTAGAGCAATCTGTGTATTCTCTGAGCCCTGAGGGTTACGGTGTATTTGAACTATTACCCAGAGAAGTAATTCTGTTTTTGAAGTCTCACACATACAGTCCTGATCTGTTTCCTAATCTAAGTTTTAAATGTATGTCTCACATATTTATGTTATACATTTGGTACTATTTACCAAACTTTATTATTTTATCCTATCATTAGTAAAAGTTATGTTTTAATAACCAGTTCTGGACACAATCTGGTTTTCAATGCATACTGTTACTATATAGTGTTTTGTGAGTGCTGGGTACTGTCAAACTTCTCTCTCTTTTTTGTACCTATATATCTATCAGACAGTCAGCACCCCCCTTCTCCTACACTTCACCAGTGATACTAACTGGTATATAATGAATACTGAATAGATTATATATCTACTATTATTTCAGCATACTATATTATGAAGGGGTTGATATTTGCTTAAACTAACACCGTTGCCACTATTTCCATATTTATTATAGGGTTATTGAGGCGGAATAGGGGTTAATACATTTATTATAGTGGCGGTGAGGTCCGGTCGGAAGATTAGGGGTTAATAATTGTAGGTAGGGGGCAGCGACATTGGGGGCGGCAGATTAGGGGTTAATAAATATAATATAGGGGTCGGCGGTGTTAGGGGCAGCAGATTAGCGGTTCATAGGGATAACATAGGTGGCGGCGGTCGGCAGATTAGGGGTTACAAATTTTTAATAGAGTGGCGGCGATGTGGGGGGACCTCGGTTTAGGGGTACATAGGTAGTTTATGGGTGTTAGTGTACTTTAGAGCACGGTAGTTAAGAGCTTTATGAACCGGCGTTAGCCCAGAAAGCTCTTAACTCCTGACTTTTTTCTGCGGCTGGAGTTTTGTCGTTAGATTTCTAACACTCACTTCAGCCACGACTCTAAATACCAGCGTTAGAAAAATCCCATTGAAAAGATAGGATACGCAAATGGCGTAGGGGGATCTGCGGTATGGAAAAGTTGTGGCTGGAAAGTGAGCGTTAGACCCTTACCTACAAGACTATACCAGCGGTAGCCCAAAACCAGCGTTAGGAGCCTCTAACGCTGGTTTTGACGGCTAACGCCAAACTCTAAATCTAGGCGTAAGACTTTATATCAGCCCGGGTGTTCTCCTGTTAACTTCTCTTTCCTGTGAAATTCTGTATCCTAGAGAACCTCATTACTTTCTATGCAAGGCATCTCACTGGCACTTCCAGGTTCCACCCTTTTTCTTAAAGAATTCAATGAGTTCAGCCCCTGTGAAGTCTGCACTATAATTTCTCTCCGAGCAGGAGAATCTTTGATAATAGAACTATAGGAAGTTTTTATTTTGTTTTTAGTTTAAATTGTTTGACTGTCCCTTTAAATACTTCTGCACCCAGCTAAAGTCGACTCACCCTTGCAAAAGCACCCTAAATCTTCTATTTTACACCCCCCCCCCCCCCCCCCCAATTAGGCTGAGGAGGAAGATTAAAGGACGTGAAACCCAATTTCTTCCTTTCATGATTTAGATAGAGCATTTAATTTGAAACAACTTTCCAATATATTATCAATTTTGCTTCATTCTCTTTGTATCCTGTATTGAAGGAGCAGCAATGCACTATTGTGAGCTAGCTGAACACATTGGTAAGCAAATGATAAGAGGTATATGTGTACAGCCACCAATCAGAAGCTAGCTCTCAGCTCCTGATTCTACCTAGATATGCTTTTCATCAAAGGATTTCAAAATAACAAAGCAAATTAGATAATAGAAGTAAATAGGAAAGTTGTTTAAAAGTTTATGCTGTGTCTGAATCATGAAATAAAATGTTTGGGTTTCATGTCCCTCTAACACCTTAAAGGGATATAAAACTTAATTTTGTAGCATTCAGATAGAAAACACAATAACAACTTTCCAATGTAAGTCTATTATCAAATGGTCTTTGTTTTCTTTTTATCTTTTGTTGATAATCAGGAAGGTAAGTTTAGGAGAGTGCACGTGTCTGCAGCATTGCAACAATGTTATACATTAGCAATAGCACTAGATGGCAGCACTAGACATGTGCACAATACCTATCTAGATATCTCTTCAACAAAGAGTAACATGAGAATGACGCAAATTAGAAAATAGAAGTAAATTGGAAACATTTTTTAAAATTGTATTTTCTATTGAAATCATGAAAGAAAAATGTTGGGTTTCTTGCACTTTTAATGACCACTGACGTACCCTGTACATGCACCGGAAATAGCGCAAGTCTTGCCGATGTCAGAAAGTGAGGCATGCAGTACTAGCACTAGTAAAATCCTTAATGACCAAGGACATACAGAATATGTCAGTTGTCAAGGGGTTAAACTCCCCCCCTGCCCTTAACCTGCCTATGGAACACCCATAATTACACCCGTCACTCCACCCGAGAGTGTTTACCCCATAATAAGGTTTTTTGTAGCGCCACATCTTGTGCCCATAGCATAGTACATAGGGAGTGTTAACAAATCTAAATCAATCTCTTTTACTTTCCCATCCTCTCCTTCATATAGAACATTTAAAAAAAAAAAAAAATTCTACATTAAAAAAAATAATGACGTAGTAAAAACATAATTTCACATCTCTCTACCATGTGCCTCTATTTCCATATATATGGATAATGTTTAAACCTAAGATATGATAATGTGAAATAACACACCCATTAGAGGGAACCTACTTAAATAGCCATACGCATATTTCATTTTGTGAAACAATAATAACAAAGCCTAAATATTAATTGGAAACCACAATCTTGCAAGATCCTCATTACCTGTCACATACACAGTCCAGAATAAATTATATTCTTCTTTCCAATTAATTATGGAGGAACAACAGCTTAAGAAATTAGCATCTTGGAAAGATGGGCAATTCTATTTAAAGGGGCATGGAAGTGATTTATTATATGTGGATACACAATTATACGCTTCATTGCAAAAATCTCCTTAAACAAAACACATGTTTTATCAGCTGTTTTGCAGTCCAGGGACAGACCCCTTGAAAAGTATTTTGAGCATGTTTACCTCATTTACTTTGCTGTGACCTATTAGAGGCAAGCAATCTGGAACAGGGTCTAAGTTCTGGCTACTTCAGGATAATTTCCTGCCTTTCTTGGTGAAGTGGAAAAAAACCACAATTTTCAGAGATAAATTAAGTAAAAAGCAAGCAAAGTTACGCCTAGATTTAGAGTTCTGCGGCCAAAGGGGTGCGTTAGCTACGCATGCTTTTTTCTGGCCGCACCTTTAAAATAACTCTGATATTGAGAGTCCACAGAATGGCTGCGTTAGGCTCCAAAAAAGGAGTGTACAGGCATATTTACCGCCACTGCAACTCTCGATACCAGAGTTGCTTACGGACACGGCCAGCTTCAAAAACGTGCTCGTGCACGATTCCCCCATAGAAAACAATGGGGCTGTTTGAGCTGGAAAAAAACCTAACACCTGCAAAAAAGCCGCGTTCAGCTCCTAACGCAGCCCCATTGTTTGCTATGGGGAAACACTTCCTACGTCTGCACCTAACACTCTAACATGTACCCCGAGTCTAAACACCCCTAACCTTACACTTATTAACCCCTAATCTGCCGCCCCCGTAAACCGCCGCTACTTACATTATCCCTATGTACCCCTAATCTGCTGCCCCTAACACCGCCGACCCCTATATTATATTTATTAACCCCTAATCTGCCCCCCACAACTTCGCCTCCACCTGCCTACACTTATTAACCCCTAATCTGCCGACCGGACCGCACCGCTATTATAATAAAGTTATTAACCCCTAATCCGCCTCACTAACCCTATAATAAATAGTATTAACCCCTAATCTGCCCTCCCTAACATCGCCGACACCTAACTTCAAACATTAACCCCTAATCTGCCGACTAGAGCTCACCGCTATTCTAATAAATGTATTAACCCCTAAAGCTAAGTCTAACCCTAACACTAACACCCCCCTAAGTTAAATATAATTTACATCTAACGAAATTAATTAACTCTTATTAAATAAATTATTCCTATTTAAAACTAAATACTTACCTGTAAAATAAACCCTAATATAGCTACAATATAAATTATAATGATATTATAGCTATTTTAGTATTAATATTTATTTTACAGGCAACTTTGTATTTATTTTAACCAGGCACAATAGCTATTAAATAGTTAAGAACTATTTAATAGCTAAAATAGTTAAAATAATTACAAATTTACCTGTAAAATAAATCCTAACCTAAGTTACAATTAAACCTAACACTACACTATCAATAAATTAATTAAATAAAATACCTATAATTATCTACAATTAAACCTAACACTACACTATCAAAAAATAAATTAAATACAATTCCTACAAATAAATACAATGAAATAAACTAACTAAAGTACAAAAAATAAAAAAGAACTAAGTTACAAAAAATAAAAAAATATTTACAAACATTAGAAAAATATTACAACAATTTTAAACTAATTACACCTACTCTAAGCCCCCTAATAAAATAACAAAGCCCCCCAAAATAAAAAAAATGCCCTACCCTATTCTAAATTACTAAAGTTCAAAGCTCTTTTACCTTACCAGCCCTGAACAGGGCCCTTTGCGGGGCATGCCCCAAGAAGTTCAGCTCTTTTTCCTGTAAAAAAAAAAAAAACAATACCCCCCCCCAACATTACAACCCACCACCCACATACCCCTAATCTAACCCAAACCCCCCTTAAATAAACCTAACACTAAGCCCCTGAAGATCTCCCTACCTTGAGTCGTCTTCACCCAGCCGAGCCAAATTCTTCATCCAAGCGGAGCAAGAAGAGGTCCTCCATCCGGTAGAAGTCTTCATCCAAGCGGCATCCATCCGGAGCGGAGCGGCAGCATCCTGAAGACCTCCAACGCGGAACATCCATCCTGGCCGACGACTGAACGACGAATGGCTGTTCCTTTAAATGACGTCATCCAAGATGGCGTCCCTCGAATTCCGATTGGCTGATAGGATTCTATCAGCCAATTGGAATTAAGGTAGGAATATTCTGATTGGCTGATGGAGTCAGCCAATCAGAATCAAGTTCAATCCGATTGGCTGATCCGATCAGCCAATCAGATTGAGCTTGCATTCTATTGGCTGATCGGAACAGGGGGGGGTATTGTATGTTTTTTTTTACAGGAAAAAGAGCTGAACTGCTTGGGGCATGCCCCGCAAAGGGCCCTGTTCAGGGCTGGTAAGGTAAAAGAGCTTTGAACTTTAGTAATTTAGAATAGGGTAGGGCATTTTTTTTATTTTGGGGGGCTTTGTTATTTTATTAGGGGGCTTAGAGTAGGTGTAATTAGTTTAAAATTGTTGTAATATTTTTCTAATGTTTGTAAATATTTGTTTATTTTTTGTAACTTAGTTCTTTTTTATTTTTTGTACTTTAGCTAGTTTATTTCATTGTATTTATATGTAGGAATTGTATTTAATTTATTTATTGATAGTGTAGTGTTAGGTTTAATTGTAGATAATTATAGGTATTTTATTTAATTAATTTATTGATAGTGTAGTGTTAGGTTTAATTGTAACTTAGGTTAGGATTTATTTTACAGGTAAATTTGTAATTATTTTAACTAGGTAGCTATTAAATAGTTCTTAACTATTTAATAGCTATTGTACCTGGTTAAAATAAATACAAAGTTACCTGTAAAATAAATATTAATCCTAAAATAGCTATAATATAAATATAATTTATATTGTAGCTATATTAGGATTTATTTTACAGGTAAGTATTTAGCTTTAAATAGGAATAATTTATTTAATAAGAGTTAATTTATTTCGTTAGATTAAAATTATATTTAATTTAGGGGGGTGTTAGTGTTAGACTTAGCTTTAGGGGTTAATACATTTATTAGAATAGCGGTGAGCTCCAGTCGGCAGATTAGGGGTTAATAATTGAAGTCAGGTGTCGGCGATGTTAGGGAGGGCAGATTAGGGGTTAATACTATTTATTATAGGGTTAGTGAGGCAGATTAGGGGTTAATAACTTTATTATAATAGCGGTGCGGTCCGCTCGGCAGATTAGGGGTTAATAAATGTAGGCAGGTGGAGGGGACGTTGAGGGGGGCAGATTAGGGGTTAATAAATATAATATAGGGGTCGGCGGTGTTAGGGGCAGCAGATTAGGGGTACATAGCTATAATGTAGGTGGCGGCTCTTTGCGGTCGGAAGATTAGGGGTTAATTATTGTAGGTAGCTGGCTGCGACGTTGTGGGGGGCAGGTTAGGGGTTAATAAATATAATATAGGGGTCGGCGGTGTTAGGGGCAGCAGATTAGGGGTACATAAGTATAACGTCGGTGGCGGTCGGCAGATTAGGGGTTAAAAAAAAAATCAAGTGGCGGCGATGTGGGGGGACCTCGGTTTAGGGGTACATAGGTAGTTTATGGGTGTTAGTGTACTTTAGAGCACAGTAGTTAAGAGCTTTATGAACCGGCGTTAGCCCAGAAAGCTCTTAACTCCTGGCTTTTTTCTGCGGCTGGAGTTTTGTCGTTAGATTTCTAACACTCACTTCAGCCACGACTCTAAATACAGGAGTTAGAAAGATCCCATTGAAAAGATAGGATACGCAGTTGACGTAAGGGGATCTGCGGTATGGAAAAGTCGCGGCTGAAAAGTGAGCGTTAGACCCTTTTTTGAATGACTCCAAATACCGGCGGTAGCCTAAAACCAGCGTTAGGAGCCTCTAACGCTGGTTTTCACGGCTACCGCCAAACTCCAAATCTAGGCCTTAGTAATGAAAGTTGAAAGTACATTGCATGTTTTTACTGTCCATGGGAGGCTATATTATGGGGGATTTAATTATGATTTTAATATCCCCTTAAAGGGACACTGAACCCATATTTTTTTTCTTTCCTAATTCAGATAGAGCATGCAATTTTAAACAACTTTCTAATTTACTCCTATTATCAATTTTTCTTCATTCTCTTGCAATCTTTATTTGAAAAAGAAGGCATCTAAGCTTTTTTTTTTGGTTCAGGACTCTGAACAGAACTTTTTTTATTGGTGGGTGAATTTATCCACCAATCAGTGTTCACCAAAAATGGGCCGGCATCTAAACTTACATTCTTGCATTTCAAATAAAGATACCCAGATAATGAAGAGAATTTGATAACAGGAGTAAATTAAAAAGTTGCTTAAAATGCTGTGCTCTATCTGAATCACGAAAGAAACAATTTGGGTTCAGTGTCCCTTTAATAAAACATAACCTTATATCTGAAATGATCAGATATTTTACAAATGACCACGTGTTGCTTTCTATGGTCTTTGAAAGTGTTTGTGTATTGAGTGCATTGAGTCAGTCAGTCTGTGCTCTGGGTGTGATTATTATTTCTATTGACTACTCTGTATGATCTCCTGCTGCCTTTGGAACATGACTGTCTATGCCTGAATTTATGGGCTCCATGTACTAAGCAGTCAGCGAGCTACCCGCAACAAATCTCGCGTCAAAACTCGCAAACTGATATGTACAAAGCCGTCAATTATGTAAAAACTCGCATCTTTAAAATTGCGAGCGTACTTATCCGCCAAACCTCGCTACCTCTCCATTTTTCACTGTAATTAGACACATTTGTCCACCAACTCGCCAAAAACGAATGTACTAAAAAATCTATTTGTCCGCTCGCTACAATTTCCGCTCCCACCTCGTTATTTTTGCAAGGTACAAAACAATAGGAAAGTCAATCTAGACGCCAGTCTAGACATATATAAAAAGCAGTAATATCAGCATTGTACAGCATAACTGGCGTCTAATTTGTCTCTCATTTCCATGTACATAAATTGCGCCAAATTTGTCGACTGTAATTAAAGAGTAATCTATATTTTAAATTTGTATTGTATAGTTGTCAATCTTTATAATTATTTTTATATTAATATTTATATATTATCAGATCCAGATGAAGCCATATCCAAATTGTAAATAAATATTACAAAAATAACGCTCTGTTATCACTCTTCAAAAAATTTTGAACAATAATAAAGTTGTTTAGATAAGTTGAACTTTTATAGGAGCAAAATTCTATTCCCGCGACTACTATGATGTTCGTGACACCTTGCATGTCACGTGTTAATAATTGGCCAGACAATTCAACTGAAAGTTAAGTACATCAGCTTAGTCGCGGCGAGCGAGGCGTCAAATTTATCAATAATCCGCCACTGCTCGCGGCGGGCTAGACTTGTCTATTTATTGGGGGATTATTAGTACATAGTGACAGCGGACACCATTTCGCCCGCGGCGAGTAACGGCGAGTTTATCCGCGTCTAAAATGACGGATGAATTGACGGCTTAGTACATGGAGCCCTATATGTATGACCCTGTTAGCTCTGCACTGGATTCTGGGTAACATGTTTGCTACCTTCATTTATTTGTATGATGCTGCCTGAATTACCATGCATTTATTGTTTGAATACAGCTACAAATTTTACCTCTTGCTATATAATTTCCTCTCTCCTCTGTGATATTGTTAAATTTGTAGCACAAAGAAAAACACCAGGAAGGATCTATCATCACCACATTTATTTAGTAAAAAAGCTTCCCATCATGGGCCACGGCATACAGAAAAAACTTAAAAACATAAGATAAACAGTGCAACACGCATCCCAACCAAGGACGCGTTTCGGGATTGCCCGTATTTGTCAAAAATGTGTTTAATTTATATCAGTATAAATTTAACTTAGTCTTGTATTGTTCGAAAATCCTTTACAAAAATTCAGGAAGCAAACAAGGAAAAAGCAGTAACTAAAAGTAAGAGGAGAACAAGCAGGGTCATACATAGGTATTCAACAGGCAGCAAAGGGTGACACATTGAAATCAGACAATTTGACTCCATGCACCAGCCTAAGGGGCCGATTTACCAAGCCCCGTATCAGCCCCAATGCCTCTGTTTCCGCACGAACCTTCAGGTTTGCCTGAAACAGGAGTTAAAAAGCAGCAGTCTTAAGACCGCTGCTCCTTAACTCTGAGGCTGCGGGCATCAATCCACCCAATCTCATACGATCGGGTTGATTGACACCCCCTGCTAGTGGCCGATTGGCCGCAAATCTGCAGTCGGCGGCATTGCACAACAGTTCACTAGAACTGCTTGTGCAATGGTAAATGCCAACAGTGTATGCTGTCGGCATTCAGGAATGTCGGGCAGACATGATCGCTACAGTGGATCATGTCAGTCCGACAGTTAGTAAATTGGCCCTTAAAGCAGAATGTGTTGTCAAAAATAATGGAGACATGTACCTATAGCCAACTGTGAAGGTTTGACCAGGAGACTGATTTACCCACCCTGTTTAAATCTGGCTCTTTACCAAACCACTCTGCTGTAACTGCTCTCTTGAAAGTTACCAATGATGAACAGACTGGAAGGGAACGAGACAAACTGACGGGAGCTATTTTCCTTGATTTTGCAAAGACGTTTTGACACTGTTGATCACGACATCTTACTACGCAAGCTCAAAGCCTCGGTATTAAATGATACATTTTTAAATTAGGTTCTGCTCCTAATCTGACATATACCTGCAATTTATTTACAATATTCTGCGATTGGTGCACCAGTAGTTGTAGTGTGTGTTACTTAGAGGAGCATTTGGGGTACCGTAAACACACTGTTTGCTATGTGGATACAAAAGATACATTACAACTTTAAAAAATATTAAATCAGATTGTCTGTTCCACATATTGTGTGTTATGCACTGGTGATGTGACATCTACATACCACATAATAAAGGAGTCGAGGCAGTTAAATATTTTTTGGAGAAAACGGATAAGTTAAGATAAGAACAAATAGTTTATATCACACAGCATTTTATTCATACATAGGGGCCTATGAAGCCATTGATCTAGCATTAAATAAAAAATGAAAATATCTTTTATAATATAAAGCTAATGCTATTCTTGCAAATTCAAATAGACACAGAATATAATGAGGATTTTAAGATCTAAAGGGTATTGTAAGAAGACATTGGCATATGAGTACTGATACAATTACAGGGACAAAAATACCTTTAAACTAAAATTGTTCTATAAGAAGGTAAAAAATTTAAAGATGAGACTGTCGAAAAATTAGCTGAATAGGAGACAGCTTATACATACTAGATTTGAATGGTAAAAAGCTCAGTGGTTTCTTTCTTGTATTAGTTGCTTGGCCTGCAAATTTTCAAACAAGTGTAGTTTATTTAAATCATATGTAATAGGAAAGGATTATAAAATATATGATGTTATTAGATGCAAACACTTTAAATGGTGTATTTAATTTCTTGTGTGTGTGGCCTACGATATGTAGGTCTAACATCACATCCTGTACATGATTGCATACAGGAACATCTTTGTGCAATATCACCTTTTACAGATGATAATGAGGTGACACAACATTTTAAAATCTACCATGAGAAAGACACAAAGACTTTATATGGCCATTTATAAAGTTAAAAATAATTGGAGAGGTGGAAATCCCAAATTACAAATGTTATATAATGAGGCAGAAATGATTTATGAGTTATGAACATTACACCCAGAAGGTTTCAATGTAGAACTGGAGGTGAACCAGTTCTTAAATTAAATTTAAACATTATTGAGCAAATTCTGTTGTGACAGTTTTCTATCGATGTATGCAGTTTTTTGGGGGTATTTGTCTTAGGTGTATTAGTGATGATACAAAATTAAAGAGACATATGATATAGAGTCTGTATTATTTTACACTCTCAACAACACTCGTATATGAATATCTCAGTACCCTTTGCCACATTCTTTTCAAGGATAATAACAGAACTGGAAACTTGCATTTGATTGTGTGCCTGGACTATTACATACTGTTCTCCTTTGTATCTGGGGGTAACATCGGGTTTTAGTGTATCTTAGATTCCTTGTGGATTTGTAATCACACATTTTATAATATTAAAAAAAAATTCTAACGACTTGTAGCAAATTGATCCCTAATATTTCTTTTTGCGCAACAGTTCAAGGCTTTCTTTTTTACTGTGACTATTTTTGTTTGGGTTTTGAAGGGATCCCAAGAAGAACCTGTTGTATGGTCCTAGAGTGAGCGCATGGTCATTAAATTTAAGGATGTTTGATACATCTAGGACTTACAGTTGTTATTGGCATAATTTATTATCTAAACAACACATGATGTTGCACAGTTTTCTTGATTTATTTGGTCTTTAAAGTTTTTGTTCTTAAAGGGATACTAAACCCAATTTTCTTTCTTTCACAATTCAGATAGATATAGCAGGAAATGTTAACAACTTTCTAATTTACTCCTCATATCAATTTTACTTTGTTCTCTTGCTATCTTTATTTAAAAAGCAGGAATGTAAACCTTAGGAGCCGGACCATTTTAGGTTCAGCACCATGGATAGCGCTTGCTGATTGGTGGCTACATTTAGCCACCAATAAGGAAGCATAACCCAGGTTCTGAACGAATAATGGGCTAGCTCATAAGCTTTATATTCTTGCTTTTTAAATGAAGAGAACAAAGAAAAATTGATATTAGGAGTAAATTAGAAAGTTGTTAAAACTGCCGGCTCTATCTGATTAATGAAAGAAAACATTTGGGTTTAGTGTCCCTTTAACTCTGAAACTAACAAAATTTACTTCACCCTATGAAAATGTGTTTCCATTTGGACACTGTACCACATCCTGCATATTTGGACTTTCATAAATCACATTTGCTAAATATATTTCAGAGCATTCTTGCTAGTCTTTTTCTGATATTTTTAAATTGCTCCTAATTTGTAAACTTTGTAATACATTACAAATTCACTACTCTGTTCCTTTAAACACGTATTTCTGCTGTGTCTAATATTTGCTGTTGATGGTGAGCTCAGTGGGATAAGGCAGTTAATTCCTAGTGTACTTGTTTAATAAATTGTCTTCTATTTACAAATATTGTATCATCGTTCTCCTTTTATCACTTGTAACCATGGACAGCGCTTTAGAATTTGTTGGTGCTTTGTAAATGAAGTATAATAAAATAATATGAGGCCAAGTTTACATCTATGGTTTTAATTCTTTTTCAGCGGATTAATGGTCATTAAAACCTCTGCTGATAATGTCAACAGGTCTCATATTTTTATTTTGCATTTGACAAACTGGATGATTATTGAAGTCAACGAGAGCTAAAATAAAACAATAATTTGTGCTCAGTTTACAGTGAGCCAATTAAAATTAAATCATCATGCCTTCATATCAAGATTAAAAAGTAAATTTAAAGTAACAGATTTATTGATTCATTTTTAATAACCAGTTGAACCAAAAACATTTATGGGTTATCATTACATTTTGAAATGCACTGAGTGCAGTGAAACTCCTAACTGGGGCTGTATTTATATAGAGTGACTGTAAAAGATAGAGTAACCAGGCGCCAACTAACGGAGGCTAGGTGTGTGGGTTAACAGCTGATATTTATTATTACACAATATAAGGAATTAAAAGCACAATAAATAATAAAACTCCTAGTTCATGGATCCATGAATCATACAATAAAATATGTGGTAATACAATGTTAATACAATGAATAATAAAATAATGGTGTGTCTAAATAGACATATTAGAAACGAAAATAGCTTGATTAATAAAGCTGATGCTGCAGAGAATGATAATTCAAAAGATACAAATACAAAAAAAAAGCTAAAAAGTGGTCAAAAAAAATGTCCAGGAATTAGTGTCCAAAAATTAAATCACTGAAAATGACTCGTGGTGAATATATAACACAAATCCACAATAATGTGTCAAATAATGTGGGTGAAGTGTCCAAAATTTAGCAAGGTGTCCTAGAAATAGCAATCCAAAAAAATCGGGTGTGTGGTTCAAAAAGAGTCTTAAAACTAGTTCAAAGGTGGATCAATAAAAAATGTAGTTCAAAGGTGGAGCGGTGCAAAAACAAAAACGAAAACAGAAGATGCTGGTGAACAAAAAGAGAAAATTGAATCCAAATTGTGTTGAAAACCTTTCCTCCTGTTTTCTTCCACTGTGGGATGTTGAATTCACAGGACAGAAGAGGAACCCATGTTAAAAATACCTAAACTGTGTGTGCAATAAACATAAAAAATACCTGTGGAAAAAAAGAAATGCAAACAATGTGTAGCAGGTTTACAAATATTTGCTCCAATAAAATCAGGCTTACCAGTCTACGCGTTTCGGCCCCTCTAGGCCTTTATCAAGACTGGTTATTGTACTTACTGGTCGCCTTTTATAGCTGTCTACTTTGGTTGACCGGATGTACGAAATTTCAGTACTTCCGGCTTCGCTGCTAAATTTTGTCTAAATATATCCCTTTATTCGAGTCCCTTTTTTTGATAGAACTCTCATATGGTGATGGTGTATTGTATAGTATTAGACCTAAGGGTTGAAAAGGATTAAACTTAAAATTGTAATCTCCGTGTATTAGTGACGTGACTTCCAGTCGGGGAACGCTGCCATTAGTTGTAGCTAATTTCGGAATTTCCTTTATTTTATTTGATTTTATTTTCTATAATCCATATATTGGATTGCCGAAGTGTGCTAAATTTTCTATCATCTAATTAGTGATCTAAACTGTTATTATTTTTGGTAATGCCGATAATCTGGCTCTCCCATTGGTTGTGACATCACCTGTTGGCCGCGAGGTAATAGGATGTATGTAGAGGGGTGTATTATCAGTTCTGGTGTTTCATTGGTTGTAGTTTTCAATGAACCTTCAGCTGGGTGGATTTGTTATATGTTGTATTTCTAATATTAGTGGGAATGAATAAAACTTAAATCAAGTATGAGAAATACAAAATGTATAAAATCCATGTGTGCTTCAATTTCTTAGAGAATAGTATGATGCCGACATTTCTTGTCCTAATATTTCAATGTATGTTATCAAAACTTGAAAAGATAAAAACCCTTTAATAATATCTACAGTGCCGATTTGGATATAGAGGAGTCCTATATGTGAAGATGTTTATTAGCGATGTCAAACTTAGTCTTCTGATCGTGTTAAAAAATAAACAGAAAATGGTTTCTCTGATTAGGAGGGTATTATAGTGAGAGATATTGAAAGAGTGAATAACATGTTGTAGTCAATTCAATCTCGCTTGTATTATAGACGCACAATCTTATGCTGGATTTGAATATAGAAAAGTCCTATATGTAAAGATGCTTATTAACAATGTCAAATATAGTCTTCTGATCGTGTTGAAAAATAAACAGAAAAAGGTTTCTCTGATTGGGAGGATGTTATAATGAGAGATATTGGAAGAGTGAGTGACAGGTTATAGTCAATTCAATCTCGCTTGTATTATAGACGCACAATCTTATGCTGGAATCTGAATATTCTACATAGATGTTAAGATGTTTAGTTCAAAGTTACTTAAAACGTTAATAACATGTAGGGTCAAAGGTAATCCAATCTGACTTATGTTATAAAACCACAGTCTTTTAGTGAGATCTAAATATTCTACCTAGATACTGATGTGTTGTATCTTAGTGTAGAACCAATCTGCTTTTTCTAACAAAGTTATTTCTTTCAAAAGATGTGTAAGTTATTTCTTACGGGATAATTTGTTTCTTAACAAATGCGGATAACTAACCTAAGTTGTACACTTAGGGTTGATATTCTAAATTTATTCGGTGTACAAGTGATTTGTATCTTATTTCTGAAGTTAAATTGACTTAATTTCTGAAAAATGGAGGTAGAGAAGGAGGGGAAAAGTTTGATTTTATCCTTATAGTGAAGGAAACAATATTAATTAGAAAGTGGAAGAATTGCCCCTCTTGAGTGGGCAAACAAAAATAGTCTCATATTGAGGTGCTGGACTTTGTGGAGTTATATAGAATAGTGATGTTATAGAATAACTCTATATATTTAGAAAAACCCATAAGGAGATCCAATATACTTAGATTCCTAGGGCTCTGTTAGCTTCCCAAACATTTCGAAAACAATTTTTTGGGGCTTTTCTTAGAATCCATTGTACTTAGATTCTATTGGCTTCCCAAACTTTTCAGGATGGGTTCTGTAACAGATATAGTATGTATAAAAGAATGGAATGGTCTTATTCCCCAATTATACTCTTTAGGGGGGAGAGTAATATACTCATCTTGGGGCAACATCCAAGTTAGGTGGTTAGGTATAGGACAAATTTGTGAAAATGTATATGTGTAAAAGTCGATAATAAATGGGAAGGGGGGGGGAGGAATCTTGATGTATCACTTGTTTGTATATAAACCGTCTAGGGTTATGCTTTCCTAGAATTCTGATAGTTTTGATAGTTTTATTTCTACCATAAAGATTCAGTTAGAGCGGTACATAGAAAAGACATTGCTAATAAGCATCTTTACATATAGGACTTTTCTATATTCAAATCCAGCATAAGATTGTGCGTCTATAATACAAGCGAGATTGAATTGACTACAACATGTTATTCACTCTTTCAATATCTCTCACTATAATACCTTCCTAATCAGAGAAACCATTTTCTGTTTATTTTTTAACACGATCAGAAGACTAAGTTTGACATCGCTAATAAACATCTTCACATATAGGACTCCTCTGTATCCAAATCGGCACTGTAGATATTATTAAAGGGTTTTTATCTTTTCAAGTTTTGATAACATACATTGAAATATTAGGACAAGAAATGTCGGCATCATACTATTCTCTAAGAAATTGAAGCACACATGGATTTTATACATTTTATATTTCGCATACTTGATTTAAGTTTTATTCATTCCCACTAATATTAGAAATACAACATAAAACAAATCCACCCAGCTGAAGGTTCATTGAAAACTACAACCAATGAAACACCAGAACTGATAATACACCCCTCTACATATATCCTATTACCTCGCGGCCAACAGGTGACGTCACAACCAATGGGAGAGCCGGATTATCGGCATTACCAAAAATAATAACAGTTTAGATCACTAATTAGATGATAGAAAATTTAGCACACTTCGGCAATCCACTATATGGATTATAGAAAATAAAATAAAATAAAGGAAATTCCGAAATTAGCTGCAACTAATGGCAGCGTTCCCCAACCGGAAGTGACGTCACTAATAAACGGAGATTACAATTTTAAGTTTAATCCTTTTCAACCCTTAGGTCTAATACTAAACAATACACCATCACCATATGAGAGTTCTATCAAAAAAGGGACTCGAATAAAGGGATATATTTAGACAAAATTTAGCAGCGAAACCGGAAGTACTGAAATTTCGTACATCCGGTCAACCAAAGTAGACAGCTATAAAAGGCGACCAGTAAGTACAATAACCAGTCTTGATAAAGGCCTAGAGGGGCCGAAACGCGTAGACTGGTAAGCCTGATTTTATTGGAGCAAATATTTGTAAACCTGCTACACATTGTTTGCATTTCTTTTTTTCCACAGGTATTTTTTATGTTTATTGCACACACAGTTTAGGTATTTTTAACATGGGTTCCTCTTCTGTCCTGTGAATTCACCATCCCACAGTGGAAGAAAACAGGAGGAAAGGTTTTCAACACAATTTGGATTCAATTTTCTCTTTTTGTTCACCAGCATCTTCTGTTTTCGTTTTTGTTTTTGCACCGCTCCACCTTTGAACTACATTTTTTATTGATCCACCTTTGAACTAGTTTTAAGACTCTTTTTGAACCACACACCCGATTTTTTTGGATTGCTATTTCTAGGACACCTTGCTAAATTTAGGACACTTCACCCACATTATTTGACACATTATTGTGGATTTGTGTTATATATTCACCACGAGTCATTTTCAGTGATTTAATTTTTGGACACTAATTCCTGGACATTTTTTTTTATCACTTTTTAGCTTTTTTTTGTATTTGTAACTTTTGAATTATCATTCTCTGCGGCATCGGATTTATTAATCAAGCTATTTTCGTTTCTAATATGTCTATTTAGACACACCATTATTTTATTATTCATTGTATTAACATTGTATTACCACATATTTTATTGTATGATTCATGGATCCATGGACTAGGAGTTTTATTATTTATTGTGCTTTTAATTAATTATATTGTGTAATAATAAATATCAGCTGTTAACCCACACACCTAGCCTCCGTTAGTTGGCGCCTGGTTACTCTATCTTTTACAGTCACTCTTTCTTTGGTGAGAGCTAGGTCTTCACCCCTTCCGGGCCTATAGGTGTTAGCTGGCGCTTGAGTACATACTTACATATCCTTCTCTGTATTTATATAGAAGCTGGTAATCATATACACCATTCCATAGTCAAATATAGTGATGTCGCGAACCTAAAATTTTGCATTCACAAACAGCGAACGCGAACTTCCGCAAAAGTTCGCGAACGGGCGAACCGCCATTGACTTCAATAGGCAGGCGAATTTTAAAACCCACAGGGACTCTTTCTGGCCACAATAGTGATGGAAAAGTTGTTTCAAGGGGACTAACACCTGGACTGTGGCATGCCGGAGGGGGATCCATGGCAAAACTCCCATGGAAAATTACATAGTTGATGCAGAGTCTAGTTTTAAGCCATAAAGGGCATAAATCACCTAAAATTCCTAAATTGTTTGGAACGTGCTTTAAAACATCAGGTATGATGTTGTATCGTTCAAGTAGTGTAAGGGTTACGCCCGCTTCACAGTGACAGACCAAACTCCCCGTTTGGTCTGTCTCCCCGTTTAACGCACTGCAAACAACCGCAAACAGTCCATTTGCACAACCGCAAACTCCCCATTTGCACAAGGTTGGATACCAAGCTAGCCATGTCCTGTTCCTTGTCCTCACTGATGTCAATGCGCGTGCAAACACTTCCTAGGGTAACAGAAAATGCTCGACCCACAAGATGCTCCTATTATATTACTGCACTGAGGATGCTGCCTGTATCTGTGTGTCCTGCTCCCTGGCCGGAGAGCACAGGGGACACCAGGTCGAGCTGCTGAATGAGGCTTCTGAGAAGAAGAAAAAGAAACTTAGAAATGTTCTGCAGAAACTGACCACAAAGAGAGAGGAGACTGAGAAAAGAGTCCAGAGTCTGCAGAGGCACCGGAGAGGGGTGCAAGACAAAGCAGCTGGTGTAACAGAGAGACTCACTGCCCTGATTAGTGACATCAGGAAACAGCTGGAAGACCTAGAGAAGCGAGTCCTAAGTGAGATCACCCGGTAGCAGGAGCAGGTTTTACTCACAATCTCTGATCTGATCCAGCAGCTGGGAAAAAGAGAACGACGAGCTAACCAGGAAGATTTGTCACATTGAGGAGCTGTGCAACATGGCTGACCCATTAACTGTCCTACAAGAACAGGAATCACACAGAGATGAGATGCTTGGTCGGTCCTCCTACTTCCAAGTTCCAATTTGGGGCACTGCGCGTGCAATCTAATGTGCCACCAGATAGGAGTGGTGTGTTAACTAGTACTATTCTTATTAGTTTACTCCCTGTTACGTGCCCTATCAGGGGACGTGTATATGGCATCGATTTTAGGAACCCGGAGATGATTTTAGGAACCGGGAGATGGAAAAAGATGCTTGGTCTGTCCGGCCATGAGATAGATAGATAGATACATAGATTAGATAGATAGATCAATAGATGCAATAGATACATTTGATGATAGATACGATAGATAGATAGATTTGATAGATAAATAGATAGATTTGATAGATAATTTCCCAGACAGAGAATTACAAGACGGGAGGTCTGGGACCCATGGTAAGGTTCCCAGAGGCAGTTGCGGCGCCCGAGGCTCTGATTAGAACAGAGCACTCTGTGTATCTGCCCTTGGCCGAAATCGGAACATTCTTTAGCTTTCTGTCTGTCGGCCAAATGTCCATCTGCCAAATGTCCGTCTGCCAAATGTCCTTCTGCATTTTGTCAGAGCACCGCGTGCAATCTACTGTGCCACCAGATAGGAGTGGTGTGTTAACTAGTACTATTCTCATCAGTTTAATCCCTGTTACGTCCCCTATCAGGGGACGTGTATATGGCATGGATTTTAGGAACCGGGAGATGGAAAAAGATGCTTGGACACCCAGTACAGGTCGTTCTCCTTCAGCCTTTTTATACGAGGGTCCCTGACCCTCAACAGGCACGACAGCATGAAAGACCCCATATGCCATGACTTCCTTTTGCACAATCGAGTACAGGTATGGCATCGATTTTAGGAACCCGGAGATAATTTTTAGGAACCGGGAGATGGAAAAAGATGCTTGGACACCCAGTACAGGTCGTTCTCCTTCAGCCTTTTTATACGAGGGTCCTCGACCCTCAGGCATGACAGCATGAAAGATCCCATATGTCATGACTTCCTTTTGCACAATCGAGTACAGGTATGGCATCGTTTTTAGGAACCCGGAGATAATTTTTAGGAACCGGGAGATGGAAAAAGATGCTTGGTCGGTCCTCCTACTTCAAATTTGGGGCACTGCGCGTGCAATCTACTGTGCCACCAGATATGAGTGGTGTGTTAAGTAGTACTATTCTTAGCAGTTTAATCCCTGTTATGTGCCTTTTTTTGGTTTGGGTTTTGAAGCCACAGTGCAGCACCAGAGGCCAGAAAAATTAGGCATGTACACTTGCCTGAAAAATTAGGTATTGTTGCAGCCACTGCTGGAGCAGCGGCCAGAAAAATTGATGTTTGTTTGACAGTTAGAAAGTGCCCTAAAACATTGCGGCTTGAACCCTAGTTGTTGGCAGATAAGTCACGCAAGTCATCCAGCATTCGAAGGTAAAATACAGCAGCGTGTGGACCATTTTTAGCCCAAGGCAGCTCATCTCATCAGGCCTTTTTTACTTGAATGTATCGCCCAATGTCAGTCCCTTCAGGATCCATCCCTCATTCATTTTAATAAAGGTGAGGTAATCAAGACTTTTTTTTACCTAGGCGACTTCTCTTCTCAGTGACAATACCTCCTGCTGCACTGAAGGTAATTTCTGACAGGACATTTGAAGCGGGCAGGCCAGAAGTTCGATAGCAAATTGGGATAGCTCAGGCCACAGGTCAAGCCTGCACACCCAGTAGTCAAGGGGTTCATTGCTCCTCAGAGTGTCGAGATCTGCAGTTAAGGCGAGGTAGTCTGCTACCTGTCGGTTGAGTCGTTCTCTGAGGCTGGATCCCGAAGGGCTGTGGCGATGCATAGGAGTTAAAAAGGTCCACATGTCCTCCATCAACAACACATCTGGAAAGCATCCTGTCCTTGCCGGCGTGGTCGTGGGAGGAGGAGTATTACTTTCACCTCTTCCCCTGTTAGATTCCCATTGTGCTGTGACATCACCCTTATACGCTGTGTAAAGCATACTTTTTAATTTATTTTTGAACTGCTCCATCCTTTTCGACTTGCGGGAATTCGGTAACATTTCAGTCACTTTATGCTTATACCGTGGGTCTAGTAGCGTGGACACCCGGTACAGTTCGTTCTCCTTCAGCTTTTTTATACGAGTGTCCCTCAACAGGCACAACAGCATGAAAGACCCCATTTGCACAAGGTTGGATGCTGAGATACTCATGTCCCGTTCCTCGTCCTCAATGATCTCACTGAAGGTATCATCTTCCCCCCAGCCACGTACAACACCACGGGTACCAGATAGGTGACAACAACGAGCACCCTGGGATGCCTGTTGTGCTTGGTCTTCCTCCTCCTCCTCAAAGCCACATTCCTCCTCTGACTCCTCTTCCTCACAATCCTCTTCCTGCATTGCCGCTGGTCCAGCAAGCGATGCTGATAAGGCTGTTTCTGGTGGTGATGGTGATCACAACTCTTCCTCTTCCTCTTCACGCTCATCTACGGCCTGATCCAGCACTCTTCGCAGGGCACGCTCCAGGAAGAAAACAAATGGTATGATGTCACTGATGGTGCCTTCGGTGCGACTGACTAGGTTTGTCACCTCCTCAAATGGACGCATGAGCCTACAGGCATTGCGCATGAGCGTCCAGTAATGTGGCAAATAAATTCCCAGCTCCCCAGAGGCTGTCCTAGCACCCCGGTCATACAAATACTCGTTAACAGCTTTTTCTTATTGGAGCAGGTGGTCGAACATTGGAAGTGTTGAATTCCAACATGTCGGGCTGTCGCAAATCAAGCGCCTCACTGGCAGGTTGTTTCGCCGCTGGATATCTGACAAGTGCGCCATGGCCGTGTAGGAATGCCTGAAATGGCCACACACCTTCCTGGCCTGCTTCAAGACGTCCTGTAAGCCTGGGTACTTATGCACAAAGCGTTGTACAATCAGATTACACACATGAGCCATGCACGGCACATGTGTCAACTTGTCCAATTTCAATGCCCCCACCAAATTACTTCCATTGTCAGAAACCACTTTGCCGATATCCAGTTGGTGCGGAGTCAGCCACTGTTCCACCTGTGCGTTCAGCGTGGACAGGAGTGCTGCTGCGATGTGACTCTCTGCTTTCAGGCAAGTCAACCCCAAGACGGCGTGACACTGCCATATCCGGGATGTGCAATAGTACCTGGGGAGCTGGGGGGTGCCATTGATGTGGAGCAAGACGCAGCAGCAGAAGAGGACTCAGCCGAGGAGGTTATGGAAGAGGATGGAGTAGGAGGAGTAGAGGAGGTGGCAGCGGGCCTGCCTGCAAGTCGTGGCGGTGTCACCAACTCCCCTGCAGGGCCAGGCATTCCATGCTTGGCAGCCGTCAGCAGGTTTACCCAATGCGCAGTGTAGGTGATATACCTGCCCTGACCATGCTTTGCAGACCAGCTATCAGTGGTCAGATGGACCTTTGCCCCAACACTGTGTGCCAGACATGCCATTACTTCCTTTCGCACAATCGAGTACAGGTTGGGGATTGCCTTTTGTGCAAAGAAATTTCGTCCGGGTACCTTCCACTGCAGTATCCCAATAGCTACAAATTTTTTGAACGCTCAGACTCCACCAGCTTGTATGGTAAAAGCTGGCGGGCTAAGAGTTCAGAAAAGCTAGCTGTCAGACACCGGGCAAGGGGGTGACTTGGTGACATTGGCTTCTTACGCTCAAACATGTCCTTGACAGACACCTGACTGTGGGCAGATGAGCAGGAACTGCTCCGGAAGAGAGACGGATTGGCGGATGGTTGAGAGGGGCAAGGAGGACAGCAGTGGTTGACGTGGCTGAAGATGCTGGACCAGGAGGAGGATGGCGGCTTTGAGTTTGTGTGCTGCTTGTCCTCATGTGTTCATCCCATAGGCGTTTGTGATGTGAGATCATGTGCCTACGCAAAGCAGTTGTACCTAGGTGGGTGTTGGACTTCCAACGACTCAGTTTCTTTTGGCACAGGTTGCAAATGGCATTGCTGTTGTCAGAGGCAGACACATAAAAAAATGCCACACACCGCTGAGCTCTGTGATGACGGCATTCTGGTGGTGGCAACAGCATGCATTGATTGGCGTGCTGTCTGGCTGACCCCGGGTGCCGATGCATGCTGTCTGACTGTGCCACTAGCTCCTTGCGACAACCTCCCCCTCCTTCCAACTCGTCTCCTCCTCCTGCTCCTCTCTGTCTCCCCATCTGAACTTTCCCCCTGTTCTTCTCTTCTACCGGGCGCCCACGTGACATCCACAGACGCATCGTCATCATCAACCCCTTCACTTGTATCTGACAACTCAGCAACGGCGGGTACAACATCATCATCATCATCACTCCGTGCGTCGTCCATGTCTGTAATGCTGCCTGACTGAGACATATCACAGTTATCTACATCCTCTGTCAATGATGGTTGCTCATCAATCATTTCTTCACACTGAGGTGTACATAACTCCTCTGACAGATCAAGTGAGGCGGCTGTGGTGCTAGTGTCGGTGGTGGCGGCAGGTGGGCGAGTGGTAAGTTGAGAGGTGCCCAAAGCTAAGCTGGAGGAGGATGGTGCGTCAAGGTTACGAACGGAAGCTGTAGAAGATTGGGTGTCCTGTGTTATAAAGTCAACTATTTCATCAGAACTTTTTGTGTTCATTGTACGTGGCCTAACACTGGGCATTATTCTATGGCCAAAGGGAATCACAGCACCACGATCACGATGGCCCCTGCGGGTTGGCCTGCCTCTGCCTGTCATTTTTTTTCGATTAGTGCTACTATGCAAGCTACTGTGAGTGGGCACAGTATACGCTGTGAGCCTGACACAAAAAAGCAGACTGATGTTTCACAGTCAAAATAGTTTTTTTATTTTTAAAATGTACACTTACACTACTATTAAACAAGATAATATGAGTGGTGGCACTGGACAAGTGGGCACAGTATACGCTGTGAGTCTGACACAAAAAAGCAGACTGATTTTTCACAGTCAAAATAGTTTTTTTATTTTTAAAATGTACACTTACACTACTATTAAACAAGATAATATGAGTGGTGGCACTGGACAAGTGGGCACAGTATACGCTGTGAGCCTGACACAAAAAAGCAGACTGATGTTTCACAGTCAAAATAGTTTTTTTTATTTTTAAAATGTACACTTACACTACTATTAAACAAGATAATATGAGTGGTGGCACTGGACAAGTGGGCACAGTATACGCTGTGAGTCTGACACAAAAAAGCAGACTGATGTTTCAGAGTCAAAATAGTTTTTTTATTTTTAAAATGTACACTTACACTACTATAAAACAAGATAATATGAGTGGTGGCACTGGACAAGTGGGCACAGTATACACTTTGAGCCTGACACACAAAAGCAGACTGATGTTTCACAGTCAAAATAGTTTTTTTTATTTTTAAATGTACACTTACACTACTATTAAACAAGATAATATGAGTGGTGGCACTGGGCAAGTGGGCACAGTATACGCTGTGAGCCTGACACACACGCTGGCAGTGGCAGGCTGGCCTGGCAACTGCTATTAGATTACACTAGCAGACTGATGTAAAAGTTTTTTTAAAAAAATGTACACTAATGTTACACCAGATATGAGTGGTTGCACTGAGCAAGTAGGCACAGTATATGCTGTGAGCCTGACACACAGGCTGGCAGTGGCAGGCAGGCAACTGCTATTAGATTACACTAGCAAACTGATGTTAAAGTTTTTTTTTTTTTAATTTACACTACTGTTACACCAGATATGACTGGTGGTGGCACTGAGCAAGTAGGCACAGTATATGCTGTGAGCCTGACACACAGGCTGGCAGTGGCAGGCTGGCCTGGCAACTGAAATTAGATTACACTAGCAGACTGATGTAAAAGTTTTTTTTTTTTTAAATTTACACTAATGTTACACCAGATATGAGTGGTGGCACTGAGCAAGTAGGCACAGTATATGCTGTGAGCCTGACACACAGGCTGGCAGTGGCAGGCAGGCAACTGCTATTAGATCACACTAGCAAACTGATGTAAAAGTTTTTTTTTTTTAAATTTACACTACTGTTACACCAGATATGAGTGGTGGCACTGAGCAAGTAGGCACAGTATATGCTGTGAGCCTGACACACAGGCTGGCAGTGGCAGGCTGGCCTGGCAACTGAAATTAGATTACACTAGCAGACTGATGTAAAAGTTTTTTTTTTTAATTTACACTACTGTTACACCAGATATGACTGGTGGTGGCACTGAGCAAGTAGGCACAGTATATGCAGCGAGCCTGACACACAGGCTGGCAGTGGCAGGCAGGCAACTGCTATTAGATTACAAAGAAAAAACAAACAAACAAAAAAAACGACTGATGTAGCCCTAAAAAGGGCTTTTTGGGGTGCTGTCCTTACAGCAGAGATCAGATGAGTCCTTCAGGACTGTAGTGGACACTGAATACACTAGCCTAGCTATCGATTTCCCTATTAAATTAGCAGCAGCTACACTGTCCCTCCTCTCACTAGCAATGCAGCTTCCGAATGAATCTAAAATGGCTGCTGTCCAGGAGGTGTAAGGGTCTGGGAGGGAGGGTCTGCTGCTGATTGGCTGGAATGTGCCTGCTGACTGTGAGATACAGGGTCAAAGTTTAGGCAATGATGACAAATAGGGGACGGATCGAACATCGCATATGTTCACCCGCCGCTGCGAACCGAAACAAGCTATGTTCGCCGGGAACTTTTCTCTGGCGAACTGTTCACGACATCACTAGTCAAATACTGGTTAAGCTCCAAAAAAATGCCTCTACTATGTGTAAAGAGTGAGAATGCCCTTTACATCTAGTATTATCAAATGGGAATCATTTTAAAACATTTAAAACAAAACATATTTTTGCATTTTTCATGTGGCTTCTCTTTGTGCAAAACCAAAAATATTGTGTATGTAACTGGTATTTTTTCAAACTGATTCAGCAATTTCACTTATTAATTGAAATATGTTTAAAATTAAGAAATAAAAACACCTATATCATTAAACCCTATAGAAAAAAAATCCAAAGTAGTTCCTTGCACAAACGACTATATATAGCTAGAAGGTAATAAGTCCAAGGTCTCTCAGATGAATTTAAAACGTAGAAAAATATATTTGTATCAATTTAAAAAAGGCAAAGGTGTGTGCTACTTAAAGCCACATCCCATCTGCAATTGTTTTTTTCTATACAATGCTCACACCTACTTTAACCCCTAATGTGTCAGACATATTTCTCAATTAAGGACACAATATATTATTGGGATGAAAATATATGTTATTAACACAATGTTACTATATATATATATATATATAGCATTACATAAGATGATGATAATAAGGACATAGAAAACTCTATAAAGCGAGGAAAACATAATAATATGAAGTATCATACAGAGATATACGTCATGGACAAGTAGAACTGAAAAATTATCTATAGTTCATATGCACCCAGAGATTTACTCTAGAAGGGTGCATCGCTATAATTTTGAAATCTACTGTCAAAAGTAAATAGTATTGAATTTCTGATGCACAGAGTAGAATTTGACACAGCGTGTTATTTTGATAAGAATATTAAAATAGCAGATTGTAATCAATAATATGTTAGAACATAACTGCTATAATAGAACTATTCAAATTCATTTATGTCAGAGAGGATAGAAATGGTGACACAAAGTTTGAATTATACATGAGTAGAATTTGGCACAGCGTGTTATTTAGATAAGTATATTAAGAAAGTAGTTAGTAATCAATAATATCTTAGAACATAACTGCTATAATAGATCTTATAAAATTCATGTATGTCAGAGAGTATAGAAATAGTGACACAAAGTTGAATATTACATATGTTATTAGTGTCTAAACAAGTCTCTTTCAAGAAATCATATATACTCATATGGTACAGCTATGAACCAAACTAAAAGCAGATACATTCACACCATGGAAATTACTCCTATTCTAGAACCCACACCATGTATATATAGGAGAAACAAGAACCAACATACGAGTATATTGAATTATTATATCACATCAGTGGTTCATGTATAGACCAATCACATGCAAAGATAGATAGTATCGTTTGATATAGGTCTAAGTAGCTGATGTGTAGGCATAGTTGATATAATACCCTAGTTTAGATAGAAAACGTCTAGTACTCAAGTATACTTTGGGTAGACCTCAGAATATATAGTAGATTGACACAGAGATCACTAAAATAAACTAAAACCTCATTATTAGCTACCTATGCCAATAGTTAATTATGTCAAACTCTGAGTTAAATCCTGTAGGTAGCAGGCTACCGAGTTTGCGAATCCAGTAAATTTCTTGTCTGGATAAAATGTGAAATTTATTACCACCTCTCGGGGGGGTTCACAATCTGCTCGATAGCCTGCCACCTAAAGGTGCTCAAATTTCCATGGTGTACCTCCAAAAAATGTTTGGATAGAGCTGAAACCGCTCTATCATGAGTAACATACGAAAGGTGTTCCTTTATCCGAGTCCCTACTTCCCTGGTGGTTCTACCTACATACTGGCGGGCACATTGGGTGCATTCTATCAGGTACACCACATATTTATTTCCACATTTAACACACCCTTTTGTTTCAAACACTTCCATAGTTGTCGCTGAAGTGAAGGTGTTGGATACATTTATGTGGTTACATGATTTGCAAGACCTTTTCCCGCATTTGAAAGTGCCATTAAATTGAAGCCAAGAATGATTGCTCCTCTCTTTTTTGAGCATACTAGGGGATAACAGATTGCCCAACGTCAGATTCTTTTTGTAAACAAAGTTACATCCATCTTTAATGACGCTGCGCAGCCTGGTATCTCCTCTCAGGATCGGCAAGTTCCTTCTAATTACATTACATACTTGATAGTATTGATTTGAGTATGTGGTCGCCATAGTTGGTTTTGTCTTAGTGTCTGTACTATTTACCATTGTCTTGTCCTTCTGAACATACAGATCTTTCTTATCCATTTGGTTTACCTCAGTATAGGACCTCTTGACAAGTTTTCTAGAATACTGTCTGTCAGCAAATCTCTCACTGAGGCCCTGACTCTCTTCCTGAAAATCCTAAAAACGAGTACTATTTCGCCTAACTCTCATAAATTGTCCTTTTGTAATACCTCTAAATACATACCCAGAATGACTACTGTGGGCATGCAAGAGGGTATCTTTTTGGAACAATGATCAGATGTTAGTGTAACATCCAGATAGTTGATGGATTTCTTATTCCATTCAAAGGTGAACTTAAGTCCTATCTCATTAGTATTGAGATGTTCCACAAATGCCTGAGAATGAGCTGAAGACCATTAAACTCTGTAGCAACAATGTGCAAAAATGCAGCTGTTGAGGGTAATAGCAACTGCAAAACTATATCAACAGCTATTAAAGGACCATTATGCATAATATGCATAATAAAAATGCAATGTAATAGCACAAAATGTATTTCCATTTGCCGGGTCTCTATATCATGTGACAGCTATCAGCCAATCACAGCATCATATATATAAATATATGTATACACTGGGAGCTCTTGCACATGCTCAGGTGTATCTGGTGCCTCAGATAGTGTGCATATAAAAAGACTGTGCAGATTTTGATAATAGAAGTAAATGGGAAAGTCTTTTAAATTTGAATGCTCTGTCTGAATCATCAAACTTTAATTTGAACTTTAATGTCCCTTTAAGTTCACTACATATGAAGCACAATCCTGTAGATTATAGGTAACAGCTGCCATACACCTATCATTATAGTATTTTTATCTTTGGCTGTAGCAACAAATGGTAACCCTAAAAAAATGACTTTGCAAGCACAGCAATATGCTTGGGGCTGACCTGGCCCCTCCCACACTGGTATTAAACCTAACCGTGATCATCAAAGTGCTAATAACATCAAGAATGATGTCACTGCTGACATTCAGAGCATTTGCCAAGATGTATTCCTGTATGCTTGTGCATACACGTGGATGTCCAGGGGGATGGGCAAGAGGGAGTTCAAATGCTCGGCCCCAGAGAGTTTTGATGGCAAAGTTATTATTTTAATGTCAAGAAGACTCTGTTTTAAAATGATGAATGTGTGTACAATAAAGAACTCTCTCCTTCTGCATAGGTTGCCACTGTTATTACTTTGTTCAGATCATTTTATTTGTAGAACTACCCTCCCCCAAAACATTTTCTAACTCCCATGTGCCTGTAGCATATCTGTGTATGCTATGGGAGAATATTATATGCATGAGAAAAGTTATCACGTAAAGCACTGCTTGGCATTTGAAATTTGACATTAACATCCCTTTAATTAACAGGAGAAAACGTTACCGATTTTCTACGCATTTTATCTTGTGAATTATTTAATAACGTACATGGGAAACATCTTGCAGAAAATCCTAATTAACCAATTCTGCTGGGTTTTACTGTGCATAGTGATCGGCTGAAAGCAAGTACTGAATTTAAATTCCCAAAAAAAACGTTTTGCTTTGCTATGAGCACATCACAGCTTAAAGCTTTCTTACGCACATCACAGGGCCCTTGCTAATCATATTACACACATGGCGTCTGTATCATTTATGCACAATATCAGCTTGGGAAGGAGAGAATCCCAATGTAAATCTTATTTTTTCAGGGACTATATAAAGCTTTCCCTATTTCTTTTTATTAAACATAATCTACTTTTAAATATTATAATATAAGGCTTTAATCATAAACTATTGGGATTTCTTACAGAACTGAAATTAAAGTAGAAAATATTATATTGTAAAAAGGAAAGAAATTAAAACTGAAAATTATTCTGTGACTAATCTGGTGCTTTGTTTGTATGCACTGAATTTACTGAAAGTTAAAGGGACACTCAAGAGGATTTGCTTTTGATTGACACAGATGAAAGTCTATTTGTTTGTATTGTGAAAGATAAAAATTACTTTCAAGCCAATGTTTTAAGTTGTCAATCAAAGGCACAAAAAGCAGACAATGTAGAACTTAAAGGGACAGTTTACTCAAAAATTTTCTCCCCTTTAATTTGTTCCCAATGATCCACTTTACAAGTATTTCCATTACCCTTATATTGGCATATGCAATAGTTTATTCAGCCTGTGGTATTCCCACCTATCCTGAGAGTTTTTAGTCTCGAGGCCAAGCTGTGTTAACACAGCCAGTAGAATAAATTACACTCCCAGTGGGGTATAGAAGAGATAAGGTAATAAAATGTTAATGTTCCATTGTTCTCTCCAAGTATTGGTGATTGGTTTACAGACAGATATAAGATAAAGAAGCAGGTATATTTACACAATGGGGCATATTTATGATTGTGCGAGCAGACATGATCCGATATTGCGGATCATGTCCGCTGCACATCATTGTAATACCGCCCACTGCATATTCACAGATTTTATAGTATACTGTTCCTTTAACTGTTTACTAAAACACTATCATTACAGCAAAGTCAGAACTTAAAGGGACGTTAAAACTGCTGCACACAAATTCAAAAGATGGATTATTGCTCACCGTTCTCTTGTTTTTTCTCGTGTGCTTGCAGCTCTCTTCAGAGACGTTCTCTAATTTTAATCTTGGATCTGACTAAGGCCTGAAGAGCTAAAGGTCTCTGGGCTGGCGAGATTATTAAAGAATGCTCGCCAGTACTTCTATTTCCCTGGCGGAATGATTTTTGTATGGGAAGGAGATGCATACACAAAAGTGCACAATGAAAATAATATTTTAAACATCATACAAACTGAATAATTGAACCATTCACACAAAAATATGCAGGAAAAATTGTATTGCTAAGGTGCATAAAAAAACGTAACAAAAGTCTTCACCAAAAATCGTATTTTATCAAAATTGTAAAATTTGTTATGTTAATTACACAGGGCTAAATCATATTAAATACGCACAGCGTAAACTGTAATTTAAGTGCACTGTTGGTTTTTTTTTTTTTTGCAAAATGGGGTGAACATGTGCGTATATGAAATTTTCTATCTAATCCCAGTATAAGGGGCATATTTATCGAGCTCCGTAGCTTGATGCGCTGTGTTTCTGGCGAGCCTTGTATTACATGGCTTAAACATGGTGCAAATAGATTTAAAAAAAAAAAAAAAAGGAAGTTAGCTATATTATGTTGTGTATTTATTTCATTTTTATCTCTATATCTATTAGTGCAACAAGTTTGGGGCAAAACTTTGCAACAAATTTGGAGAAATAATATAGGGGCCTATTTATAAAGCTTCGTATGGCGATTGAAGGGCCGTGTTTCTGGCTAGCCTTCAGACTTGCCAGAAACACTAGTTATGAAGCTGCGGTCTAAAGACTGCTGCTCCATAACCTGTCCGCCTGCTCTGAGGTGGCGGACAAACATCGCCAGAAATCAACCGATCGGGTTGATTGACTCCCCCTGCTATTAGCCGATTGGCCGCGAATCTGCAGGGGGCGGTATTGCACCAGCAAGCAATGACAATTGCAGAGAGCATACGCTGTCTGCATTTATCGATGTGCAGCGGACATGATCCGCAATGATAATTCAGCCCATAATTCTATATCTCACAGTTTTTTCTTGCAAACTAAAAGGTGGTGAGCTTTTCTCAAAATGCTTATAACCCGGGGGAACTTCTGGGCGGCGGCCATGATAGGTCGTGTTGTTGTGAGCTGCTCCAGTATTCCCATATTATCTACAAATTATCTCTGGAACCAGCAGCCATCCAGGCTTTAATCAGCAGATATTTGTTTAAGGATATAAACAGCACCTAAATGATGTTCCTTTATTAGGGTTTGCTGCCAGCTTCAACAATCCGGAGCTAACTTTGAGGTTAAGGCCTCATTCTAAACCCCCCAGTGGTAAACCCTTGGGATACTGCTGTTGCGTAGGGCCTGAGTCCTCTACATTCACCTAAAATTCTCCACATTGCTGACTTCTTTTCAACAGTCACAACCAGTATGGAGGTACAGCTCTTCAAAGAACTTGAGAATCTCCTACACTATCATCTCACTCGAATTGACGATCATCTAAATGGCTCTATGATCGAGGGCTCACACAAAGCCTCACACACCACTTCTGATCCGGCGGCACACGCAAGCGATCCTGGGGTGAAGCCAGCTGACTTACCTTCAAACCGCTCACCACAGAGGACCCCTCCGAAAAAGGATTATCCAGTCTTGGACCCGATCGCTGAAAGCGAGAAGGAGACCATCCTCAGCCGCAATGCATCTGCAGCCGGTTCCAGCATAGCAAGCTGTGAAAGAGAGAATCCACCCAATGACCCGATACCTACTATATGGGCTACAGATAGGGAGCTCCATATGAATGGTGATTACCTAAGGTCTCGGCACTCGCCACCTCCTACCTATTCTCATTGTGATATGATGGAAGCAGGCCAGCAAGCCTCCTGCAAATATCCACAGACTGCGGTCTCATGCCGGACCTCCTCTGATCAGCCTGAGCAGTCCGTTTGTAATCCAGATTCAGTAACCCAGATTGCAGAGGTACAGCATAGATATAACACACTGTACACGGCTGGAACCACACCACCCCTTAAGGAGAGTAAAACGGACAAACAGGCCCTGATCTTACAGATCGCTGCAAAATTTGCCCATCGCCCTGTTAAAGGTACAGCAAGAAACTCAGGAGCCATTCTCATACCGGGTCGCATTGAACAGGTATGGGGTCCCAAATCCCCATTAAAGTACTGGAGGGTAGAAACCCAAATCCGGGACAATAAGCATTCTCTCATATCAACCCTAGCAGCCCCCGCCGCACCAACTACCCACCAGCGGGCAACGGTATTTATAAATGCACGAAGGGAGCAGGTTCCAATCCTACATGACAGGCAGCTGAGGCATGGACACGCTTATTCACAAATGGAGCATTCTTTAGTAAAGGCTGGTGTCGGCTAAATGACTTGTTTTAATGTCGTCTAATCTGGCTATCATACTAGCCGGTTGATGTTCTGGGACATGCAATTTTCAATTCTTCCTCTACTTGCTTACACGTAAAGTTAACCTCTTGCATACTGGCATACTAACCAACAGTGAGTGCCATTGTGTGCAACATTTAACTTGGTTACATGCTGTGGTGGGACTGTTTAGATGACTGTTACAAGCGGAGCGTTATTTCAGCACTGTTTTTATGTAGTTGTTTTATCTTTTGAACAACCCCACTTAGCACGAGTACGTTTCATATAATAGTTGGGTACCAATGTTTTGTTTGTCCCCTTAAAGGCCTCTTTCCATTCCCTTTCCCATTGTATAATATAACATTGTCCTATGATCATGCTTTGCCTTCCAATATGTTATACAAGTTTGATAACAGGTATGTAATGACGATAACAGACTGATAGGATATTTCTCTAGAGATTTTATATAATACTTATTTGAAGCTTAGCTATATCCTGAATTAGTAAATTAGAACACTTATGCCACCTGCAGTATATTACTTAGATGCTTATAACCTACGCCCTTAGTTAACAATATACTGGCGAGCATTAGTTTCAGGCACTTATAGTGTAATCTATATGAGCCCCGCGGCAACTGTGTATTAAGCCCTAATCCTTATTATTTGTTAACCCATTTAACTGCTCGCTACCTCTGGGGAGTACAGTATACCACTTATATTGGCATCCATTTCCTATTGCATGTTTGGAAGACTGGTCTCAAGGGTGTTGGATAATTTCATCTCCATGCCACTTCTATATGGTTACCCTAGAAATGTGAAATGTGTTTTTTTTTTGTTTGTTTGTTTGTTTGTTTTTTGCTATAATGTTCTATACTTCAAGGCCAAAAGTGACTAGCGATTCAATTTTCTTGCCTCCATTGTATAGGTATATCATTCCATGGTCCAAGAGTGACCTATTAATTCTAAAAGAGGCTTATATAATCATAAACATGAGGTTATAGCTATTCTTGCCACTTTTTATTTATTATTTCATTTGGAATCTGTATATCACTGATCGTGGACTTTTTATGACTGTGCATTATATTCCAATGTTTATACTTTTCCAGTTTTGGCAATTCTTCCTATACTGTACATGTATTTAATAACCTCAATAAAAATTAAAAATTAAAAAAAAAAAAAAAAAAAAAATGCTTATAACCCTAATAGAAAAACACATGCATACGAAAATATAGGCAATTGTAAGATGCTATACACAGAAAGCGGCGAAATGTGATTTATATTGGCTGCAGGATTTAATTTTTAAAGTGCGACCTCTGCTTACTGATACCTTCGCTCTACAGAACAAAGTGTCCATTTCAATAGTAGAAATCTCGCCACTTGCAGGAACTGCCCCTTTTTTACAATCATTCTTTGGCAGCATGACTGTCCAAAAGCCAGCAACACCTCTAATCTGTAAGTGCATATGGCTTCTGTCACGTAGTATACCTAAATTCCAAGATGGCAGCGCCCAGTGTAAAGATGTCGGAGATAAAACAACCAGCACATGCAAGGGGTTAAATCAAGAGAGTGAGAGTGACTCTAAAGTGAGTTGCAAAGACAACTTTGAAAAACATAACATATTAAAGGGATACTGAACCCAAAATATTTATTTTATGAATCAGATAGCGCATGCAATTTTAAACCCTGTACAACCCTGTACAACGCTGGTCGTTATGTACCATGTAGGGTAGGAGGGCGGGAGCGGGTGGGACCGCTATGCCACGCTACAGGCAAGGGGAAACCCCCCCAAAAAAGCTGCGTCAGTGAGGGGGAAGGAGAGAGGAGAGGCAATGAGGGGGATCCTATGTGAGATCCGTTGAGGTAAAGACATCTGGAAGGGGGAGGGGGGATATGGTAATGAGGGGGGGCAGCTACACTACAGAAAACAAAAAGGGCTGAAATAAATAAAAATTAGGTCAAACTGGGTACTGGCAGACAGCTGCCAGTACCTAAGATGGGGCAAATAGGTAGAGGGGGAGGGTAAGAGAGCTGTTTGGGGGGATCAGGGATGTTGGGGGGTAAAAGGGGATTCTACACTGCAGAAAATATATAAAAAGAATGTTAAAAAAAAACATACAACAACTTATTTTTATACTGGCAGACTTTCTGATAGTACTTAAGATGGGGGTGACCTTTGGGGGTTGGGGGAGAGAAGAGAGCTGTTTGAGAGGGATCAGGGGGTAGGATGTGTCAGGAGTGAGGCTAATTTCTACACTAAAGCTAAAATTAACCCTACAAGCTACTTAATTAACCCGTTTACTGCTGGGCATAATACAAGTGTGGTGCGCAGCGACATTTAGCAGTCTTCTAATTACCAAAAAGCAATGCCAAAGCCATATATGTCTGCTATTTCTGCACAAAGGGGATCCCAGAGAAGCACTCACAACCATTTGTGCCATGATTGCACAAGCTGTTTGTAAATAATTTCAGTAAAAAAACTAAAATTGTAAAGAAGTTAATGTTTTTTTTTTTATTTGATCGCATTTGGCGGTGAAATGGTATGAAATATACCAAAATGGGCCTAGATCAATACTTTGGGTTGTCTACTAAAAAATATATACATGTGAAGGGTTATTCAGGGATTCCTGACTGATATCAGTATTACAATGTAACTATGGCTAATTTAGAAAAAAATGGTTTGGAAATAGCAAAGTGCTACTTGTACTTATTGCCCTATAACTTGCAAAGAAAACTTGCAAAAAAAGCAAAGAACATGTAAGCATTGGGTATTTCTAAACTCAGGACAAAATTTAGAAACTATTTAGCATGGGTGTTTGGTAGTTGAGATAACAGATTTTGGGGGTCAAAGTTAGAAAAAGTGTGTTTTTTTCCATTTTTAATTCATATTTTATTTTTAAAAAAAATAATGGTGACATGAAATATAACAAAATGGGCCTAGATCAATACTTTGGGTTGTCTACTAAAAAATATATATAGTTTTTTTATAGGTAAATATAAAAAAAAGCTCTATTTCTGTTTAAATGTAGTGATGGCAAAAATGCTCTGGTCTTTTGGGGAAGTTTTTGTCTGAAATGTCCGGTCCTTAAGGGGTTAAACTTTGCAATCTAGGGAGGAGTCCGGGTTCTGTGGGGGTGGGTTCTACATAATTGGGGTCTGGTTGTCCCAGGTTTCTCATAGAAAAATTGGTATACATAGAGAAAGTGGGAGAGAAGGACTAACCCTTTTTCTTCAGCATAACAGTTTTCATAAAGGTGTTTGATGGAACTACAATTATTTTTTTACAAATATATAATTAGTAATAGATAATTATACAGTATATCACTGTATAAAAACATAATTTATGCTTACCTGATAAATTCCTTTCTCCTGTAGTGTGGTCAGTCCACGGGTCATCATTACTTCTGGGATATTAACTCCTCCCCAACAGGAAGTGCAAGAGGATCACCCAGCAGAGCTGCCATATAGCTCCTCCCCTCTACGTCACACCCAGTCATTCGACCGAGAACCAACGAGAAAGGAGAAGCCAAAGGGTGCAGTGGTGACTGGAGTATAATTTAAAAATTTAGACCTGCCATAAAAACAGGGCGGGCCGTGGACTGACCACACTACAGGAGAAAGGAATTTATCAGGTAAGCATAAATTATGTTTTCTCCTGTTAAGTGTGGTCAGTCCACGGGTCATCATTACTTCTGGGATACCAATACCAAAGCTAAAGTACACGGATGACGGGAGGGACAGGCAGGCTCTTTATACGGAAGGAACCACTGCCTGAAGAACCTTTCTCCCAAAAACAGCCTCCGAAGAAGCAAAAGTGTCAAATTTGTAAAATTTGGAAAAAGTATGAAGAGAAGACCAAGTTGCAGCCTTGCAAATCTGTTCAACAGAAGCCTCATTCTTAAAGGCCCAAGTGGAAGCCACAGCTCTAGTAGAATGAGCTGTAATTCTTTCAGGAGGCTGCTGTCCAGCAGTCTCATAAGCTAAACGTATTATGCTACGAAGCCAAAAAGAGAGAGAGGTAGCAGAAGCTTTTTGACCTCTCCTCTGACCAGAATAAACGACAAACAGGGAAGACGTTTGTCGAAAATCCTTAGTTGCCTGTAGATAAAATTTCAGGGCACGGACTACATCTAGATTGTGTAGAAGACGTTCCTTCTTCGAAGAAGGATTAGGACACAAAGATGGAACAACAATCTCTTGATTGATATTCCTGTTAGTGACCACCTTAGGTAAGAACCCAGGTTTAGTACGCAGAACTACCTTGTCTGAATGAAAAATCAGATAAGGAGAATCACAATGTAAGGCAGATAACTCAGAGACTCTTCGAGCCGAGGAAATAGCCATTAAAAACAGAACTTTCCAAGATAACAATTTGATATCAATGGAATGAAGGGGTTCAAACGGAACACCCTGTAAAACATTAAGAACTAAGTTCAAACTCCATGGTGGAGCAACAGTTTTAAACACAGGCTTAATCCTGGCCAAAGCTTGACAAAAAGCCTGAACGTCTGGAACCTCTGACAGACGTTTGTGTAAAAGAATGGACAGAGCTGAAATCTGTCCCTTTAAGGAACTAGCGGATAAACCCTTTTCTAAACCTTCTTGTAGAAAAGACAATATCCTAGGAATCCTAACCTTACTCCATGAGTAACTTTTGGATTCGCACCAATATAAGTATTTACGCCATATTTTATGGTAAATCTTTCTGGTAACAGGCTTCCTAGCCTGTATTAAGGTATCAATTACTGACTCAGAAAAACCACGTTTTGATAAAATCAAGCGTTCAATTTCCAAGCAGTCAGCTTCAGAGAAATTAGATTTTGATGTTTGAAGGGACCCTGGATCAGAAGGTCCTGTCTCAGAGGCAGAGACCAAGGTGGACAGGATGACATGTCCACTAGATCTGCATACCAAGTCCTGCGTGGCCACGCAGGCGCTATTAGAATCACTGATGCTCTCTCCTGTTTGATTCTGGCAATCAATCGAGGAAGCATCGGGAAGGGTGGAAACACATAAGCCATCCCGAAGGTTCAAGGTGCTGTCAAGGCATCTATCAGGACCGCTCCCGGATCCCTGGATCTGGACCCGTAACAAGGAAGCTTGGCGTTCTGTCGAGATGCCATGAGATCTATCTCTGGTTTGCCCCAACGTCGAAGTATTTGGGCAAAGACCTCCGGATGAAGTTCCCACTCCCCCGGATGAAAAGTCTGACGACTTAGGAAATCCGCCTCCCAGTTCTCCACTCCCGGGATGTGGATTGCTGACAGGTGGCAAGAGTGAGACTCTGCCCAGTGAATTATCTTTGATACTTCCATCATCGCTAGGGAGCTTCTTGTCCCTCCTTGATGGTTGATGTAAGCTACAGTCGTGATGTTGTCCGACTGAAACCTGATGAACCCCCGAGTTGTTAACTGGGGCCAAGCCAGAAGGGCATTGAGAACTGCTCTCAATTCCAGAATGTTTATTGGCAGGAGACTCTCCTCCTGAGTCCATGATCCCTGAGCCTTCAGAGAATTCCAGACAGCGCCCCAACCTAGTAGGCTGGCGTCTGTTGTTACAATTGTCCAATCTGGCCTGCTGAATGGCATCCCCCTGGACAGATGTGGCCGAGAAAGCCACCATAGAAGAGAATTTCTGGTCTCTTGATCCAGATTCAGAGTAGGGGACAAATCTGAGTAATCCCCATTCCACTGACTTAGCATGCACAATTGCAGCGGTCTGAGATGTAGGCGTGCAAAGGGAACTATGTCCATTGCCGCTACCATTAAGCCGATCACCTCCATGCATTGAGCCACTGACGGGTGTTGAATGGAATGAAGGACACGGCATGCATTTTGAAGCTTTGTTAACCTGTCTTCTGTCAGGTAGATCTTCATTTCTACAGAATCTATAAGAGTCCCCAAGAAGGGAACTCTTGTGAGTGGAAAGAGAGAACTCTTCTTTTCGTTCACCTTCCATCCATGCGACCTTAGAAATGCCAGTACTAACTCTGTATGAGACTTGGCAGTTTGAAAGCTTGAAGCTTGTATCAGAATGTCATCTAGGTACGGAGCTACCGAAATTCCTTGCGGTCTTAGTACCGCCAGAAGAGCACCCAGAACCTTTGTGAAGATTCTTGGAGCCGTAGCCAATCCGAATGGAAGAGCTACAAACTGGTAATGCCTGTCTAGGAAGGCAAACCTTAGATACCGGTAATGATCTTTGTGAATCGGTATGTGAAGGTAAGCATCCTTTAAATCCACTGTGGTCATGTACTGACCCTTTTGGATCATGGGTAGGATTGTCCGAATAGTTTCCATTTTGAACGATGGAACTCTTAGGAATTTGTTTAGGATCTTTAAATCCAAGATTGGCCTGAAGGTTCCCTCTTTTTTGGGAACCACAAACAGATTTGAGTAAAACCCCTGTCCATGTTCCGACCGCGGAACCGGATGGATCACTCCCATTAGTAAAAGATCTTGTACACAGCGTAGAAACGCCTCTTTCTTTATTTGGTTTGTTGACAACCTTGACAGATGAAATCTCCCTTTTGGGGGAGAGGATTTGAAGTCCAGAAGAGATCCCTGAGATATGATCTCTAACGCCCAGGGATCCTGGACATCTCTTGCCCAAGCCTGGGCGAAGAGAGAGAGTCTGCCCCCCACTAGATCCGTTCCCGGATCGGGGGCCCTCAATTCATGCTGTCTTAGGGGCAGCAGCAGGTTTTCTGGCCTGCTTGCCCTTGTTCCAGGACTGGTTAGGTCTCCAGCCTTGTCTGTAGCGAGCAACAGCTCCTTCCTGTTTTGGAGCAGAGGAAGTTGATGCTGCTCCTGCCTTGAAATTACGAAAGGAACGAAAATTAGACTGTCTAGCCTTAGGTTTGGCTCTGTCTTGAGGCAGGGCATGGCCTTTACCTCCTGTAATGTCAGCGATAATTTCTTTCAAACCGGGCCCGAATAAGGTCTGCCCTTTGAAAGGTATGTTAAGTAATTTAGATTTAGAAGTAACGTCAGCTGACCAGGATTTTAGCCACAGTGCTCTGCGTGCCTGAATGGCGAATCCGGAATTCTTAGCCGTAAGTTTGGTTAAATGTACTACGGCATCTGAAACAAATGAATTAGCTAGCTTAAGTGTTTTAAGCTTGCTTGAAATCTCATCTATAGTTATTGAGTCAAGAGTCTCTTCCAGGGACTCGGACTAAAAAGCGGCCGCGGCCGTGACAGACGCAATACATGCAAGGGGTTGCAATATAAAACCTTGTTGAACAAACATTTTCTTAAGGTAACCCTCTAATTTTTTATCCATTGGATCTGAAAAGGCACAGCTATCCTCCACCGGGATAGTGGTACGCTTAGCCAGAGTAGAAACCGCTCCCTCCACCTTAGGGACCGTCTGCCATAAGTCCCGTGTGGTGGCGTCTATTGGAAACATTTTTCTAAACACAGGAGGGGGGGAAAAGGGTACACCGGGCCTATCCCACTCCTTAGTAATTATCTCTGTAAGCCTCTTAGGTATAGGAAATACGTCAGTACTCGCCGGTACCGCATAGTATCTATCCAGCCTACATAATTTCTCTGGGATTGCAACGGTGTTACAATCATTCAGAGCTGCTAATACCTCCCCTAACAGTACACGGAGGTTTTCGAGCTTAAACTTAAAATTAGAAATGTCTGAATCCATTCTATTGGGATCAGAACCGTCACCTGCAGATTGAAGCTCTCCGTCCTCATGTTCTGCATACTGTGACGCAGTATCAGACATGGCCCTATTATTAACAGCGCACTCTGTTCTCACCCCAGAGTGATCACGCTTACCTCTAAGTTCTGGTAATTTAGACAAAACTTCAGTCATAACATTAGCCATATCCTGTAATGTGATTTGTAATGGCCGCCCTGATGTACTCGGCGCTACAATATCACGCACCTCCCGAGCGGGAGATGCAGGTACTGACACGTGAGGCGAGTTAGTCGGCATAACTCTCCCCTCGTTGTTTGGTGAATGATGTTCAATTTGTACAGATTGACTTTTATTTAAAGTAGCATCAATGCAATTAGTACATAAATTTCTATTGGGCTCCACTTTGGCTTTAGCACATATAGCACAGAGATATTCCTCTGAGTCAGACATGCTTAACACACTAGCAATTAAACTAGCAAACTTGGAAATACTTTTCAACTCATTTTACAAATAATATGAAAAAACGTACTGTGCCTTTAAGAAGCACAGAAAAAAAGTTATGACAGTTGAGTAACAATAAACCGGAGAAACTATAACATCAAATTCTTTCCGGTAAAAACACAATTTTAGCAAAGGATTGCCCCCATTAGTAATGGATAACTAACCCTGAATAGCAGAAAAAAAGTACAGAATATAAACGTTTTTTATCACAGTCAAAGCACAATCTCACAGGTCTGCTGTGAGTGATTACCTCCCTCAAACTAACTTTTGAAGACCCTTGAGCTCTGTAGAGACGAACCGGATCATGCAGGGAAGAAAACAGACTTGTGACTGAATTTTCTGATGCGTAGCAAAAGCGCCAAAATAGGCCCCTCCCCCTCACACACAACAGTGAGGGAGATCAGTAAACTGTCTTAAATTAAATAAAACGACCGCCAAGTGGAAAAAAACAGTGCCCAAAACAATTTTTCACCCAGTACCTCAGATAATTAAACGATTTAACATGCCAGCAAAAACGTTTAACATCAAATAAATGAAATGTCATTAGAAAGCCTGTTGCTAGTCGTTCCCACTGCAAGTTAGGCTAAAGTCTTATGCATACAGTATTATCCCAGTGAAGTGCCATTCCCCAGAATACTGAAGTGTAAATATACATACATGACAGCCTGATACCAGTTGCTACTACTGCATTTAAGGCTGAACTTACATTATATCGGTATTGGCAGTATTTTCTCAGTCAATTCCATTCTCAGAAAATAATATGCTGCTACATACCTCTTTGCAGGTTAACCTGCCCGCTGTCCCCTGATCTGAAGTTTACCTCACTCCTCAGATGGCCGAGAACAGCAAGATGATCTTAACTACGCCGGCTAAAATCATACAAAAACTCAGGTAGATTCTTCTTCAAATTCTACCTGAGAGGGAACAACACACTCCGGTGCTGTTTTAAAATAACAAACTTTTGATTGAAGGTATAAAACTAAGTATAATCACCACAGTCCTCTCACACATCCTATCTATTAGTTGGGTGCAAGAGAATGACTGGGTGTGACGTAGAGGGGAGGAGCTATATGGCAGCTCTGCTGGGTGATCCTCTTGCACTTCCTGTTGGGGAGGAGTTAATATCCCAGAAGTAATGATGACCCGTGGACTGACCACACTTAACAGGAGAAATATATGTTTAATTTAGAATTGTTATTTGTCTCTCTTTTAAAAGGTGTGACATTTACTTATGTTTAGCATTGTTTCTGTCCAGTAGCCATATGTGTTTATTGTGTTCATATTTTATACACTAAAGGGACAGTAAACATCTTGGGATTTTTATATAAAATGTTTAGTTATGTTTGTTTAGTTATGTGTAGCTGCACATCAAGTGGCTAATTAAAAACTATGTTTATTTAATCCATATTTAAAAAAATACACAGACGGCCATGAAGCATATACAGTGGCTGACGCATTTCGCGCCCCCTCCCAGGCACTTAATCATAGACAATATGGATTAAATAAACATAGTTTTTAATTATCAACTTGATGTGTAGCCGTTTTTGCAGCCATTAGAGAAGTGGGTTTTTCTCTCCCCCCTGCTGGGGGCAGGGGTGTAACTACCATTGCTGCAGCAGCTGAAGTGGCACCAGGGCCGAAGTGCTGGGGGCAGGGACAGAATTACCATTGGCACAGCAGTTGCAGTGGCACTAGGGACCCATGTGATGGGGGCCCATAGCAGGCAGTCTATACATGATCGTGTGAAGAATGTGTACAATCCTAATGAAGATCTTAGTGCAGGTTGCAGTTCCATCTATTTATCTATCCTCAAAATTATTATACAAAGCAGCATGTATATTATTACTATTGCTTACTACTGAGTTACCTATGAGGGGGCCCAAAAAAATGTTTGCACCAGGGCTCGCTATTGAGTAGGTCCACTACTGACTGGGGGGCCCATAGTGCCCAGTCTATACACAGGCATGTGCAGAATGTCTGCAATCCGAATGCAGGGGAACATTTTATCAGTACAGGTTGCAGGTCCATCTATTTATCTATCCTCAAAATTATTATACAGAGCAGCATGCATATACATCTATCTATCTATCTATCTATCTATGTATCTATGTATCTATCTATCTATCTATCTATCTATCTATCTATCTGTCTGTCTCTCAATCCCCAAAATTATTATACAGTTCAGCATGCATATACATCTATCTGTCTATTTATCTATCCTCAAAATTATTATACAAAACAGCATGCATATACATCAATCTATTTATCTATCTATCTGTCTCTCTATCCCCAAAATTATTATACAGATCAGCATGCATATACATCTATCTATCTATCTATCTATCTATCTATCTATCTATCTATCTATCTATCTATCTATCTATCTATCTGACTGTCTCTCAATCCCCAAAATTATTATACAGAGCAGCATGCATATACATCTATCTAAATATCTATCTATTTATCTATCTATCTATCTGTCTGTCTGTCTCTCTATCCCCAAAATTATTATACAGAGCAGCATGTATATACATATATCTATCTATCTATCTATCTATCTATCTATCTATCTATCTATCTATCTATCTATCTATCTATCTATCTGACTGTCTCTCAATCCCCAAAATTATTATACAGAGCAGCATGCATATACATCTATCTAAATATCTATCTATCTATCTATCTATCTGTCTCTCTATCCCCAAAATTATTATACAGATCAGCATGTACACTATATACATCTGTCTGTCTGTCCGTCTATCCTCAAAATCATTATAGAGAACAGCATGTATATTACTATTGCTTACTACTAAGTTACTTTTGGGGGCCCAAAACAATTGTGGCACCAGGGCCCTCTGTTGAGTAGCTCCACGACTGAGAGTTTTTTTCAGTTCACTAAAGAAAGATAAAAGAACCACAGAGCTACCTGCCGGTGCCATACAAAATCAGACAGATTCCTACAGAGGCATAAGGGCAATTGAATGTTTTATATTCCTACTGAGATTAAAGCCACTTCTTTATAGATCTTCTACACAGCTGCAGAACCTATTTTTTGTATTGCTATGGGAATTTTAGAGATATCCCTGGGCTTTATAGCTTCATTACAAAAGGATGGCAGTTTCCATGACAGCAACAAATATGGTCCTTACTTTATCCTTTGTTTTAGGACAGTTGAAGCAGAAAGAGCGGCTATTTGTTTTCTGTATAATTGCACTAATTAATGAGCAATTTACAAAGCCGCCGATAAAATGACATAATAGGATAAATAGGTTGTTTGTTTTTTTAGCTATAGACTGAAAACAGCACACACATGTAGCAGCGAGATGTGAATATACCATAGATTTAGCAGCACAAGATAAATTGAGAAAAGTGAAGTCAGAACATTTTGATGTGAGCAACATAAAAACTATAGAAGGGGACAACAAAAAGAAAATGTTTTTTTATTGCATTGAAATTGATTAATATAAGAAAATACATCAGAAAGACTAAACCAACAGATCTGAAGGACAGGATGCGCCGTAATAATATACGAATTGAAGGCATACCTGAAACAGTACTACCACAGGAGTTGGAAGGCTACCTCCAGGAACTTTTCATAGCAGTACTAGGAACAAATACAGATAAAGCTACACTAATTGACAGAGTCTAAAGGGCATTGAGACCAAGGGCAACAGAAGGAGAGAGGCCTAGAGATGTTATAGCCCGTCTTCACTATTACACCTTCAGAGAAAAGCTTCTCCAAGCCTTTGCAGAGAAAGAACCCTAGCAAATCTTTTCAGACCTGTCACCTCCTACTCTCCAGTTTCACAGACACTACCAACTGCACACAAAACTACTGCGAGACAAAGGAATAGGAATCGATGGGGGTTCCCAGTACAACTTTTCATCACCAAAGAGGGACAGCAGTATGTGGCCTCCTCCCCCAACTAACCAGAGATCTTCTTCAGATATGGAATTCCTCCTGTGGTATTCAGACAGTGGAACACAAAGTTCCAGTGCCTTCCCACCCCTGCGGGCATCAGCTCAAGAGTAGAGACCTCTACCTCAAAGGTCGGTGTCCTCAGCAAAGAGACAATCTTTGCTTCCTGATCAACCTGCCTCTCTACAAAAGCACAGTACCACATCTCCGCCATAACTCAACTGAAAACAATTGTTCTTCTACCCTGCACGCTACCAGAAACTGAAGTTCTGAAAGCACACAAGTGCCCTTCCTTTCCTCCTCCACAGATACAAAAGCATTCCCCTTAACTACACAACCGCTTCTCCCTACTTGGCCTTCCAGAGGGGAAACAAAAAACTTCTGTTTCCCTTCCACCAGTGCCGGGGAGACCCACGTAAGTCACACTACCAACTGAGGAAATAATATCTACTCGCCAGGCACTACGGAAATGAGGAAAATTGTGGGAAAGAAAATAGGATGTTAATATTGTTGCATATACTCGCCCTTGTAGCTTATATTAGACGTCCCCATTGACTTGGGAAGTTAGATACCATTTACTCCTAACTGAGGACCTTCACTACCAACACCCCCTTGACTTCCCTCCACCCAATAATTCTCCCCACTCACATATCTACATATCACTACTACACATACACCCTAAAACGTCAGCGACTGAAAAAAAAACCATGAGTATAAATAAATAATCAATCTGACGCGTCCATAACTCTTATTCCCAAGACTACTATATCCCACTTAAATTAAAAACAAGATGTAGAGGCGCTTACAGCTGTGGGTATTACTGCTCCTGATGAGCGGGTACTAGTCGAATTATTTATATGTATAACTCTGCAATCCTTCGTAATTGATCACAAACGTTGTAATTAAAATTCTATATTTAAGCTCTTAAATAATATCCTCTTTACCAACAAGGTCAATATTATTTTTTTTTATTGTGGCTTTAAAATAATACACAAAAAATAAGGTCACTCCACATCACAATCATACTCTCATTCATAAAAACCCTTGATAAAATTGGCTACACAAAAGGCCTATCTGATTTGTTTCAATTATAATAAAATGTTAAAAACAATGTAACTATATACTCAACACAATTCATATATGCATATATGGAAAGTCCCAATGTTGACTCCAATTCTCACTGAGTTAGCGTTTGGCAACGGCTAGTAATCAGCTTCTCTGACAATGGATATATATTTATATTTATTCTGAGTCTTTTTAGATTCAAAAGATTCTTTTCAGACAGTCAGATCACAGTCCTTAATCAGATCCACAAGCCTTAGAGCAAACGGAGACCAGGGAAAAAATATCTTTAGATATGCTTAACTGCAATTCGCCAAAACAGGCTGCACCGTATATGTGTTACCTTAAACTTTAAAATTCACAGTCCCCAAAGGCACTCTTACCGCCTTGGTTCGCTCCTCTGCCTGCTGCTCTCACCCGCAGGTCTCTGCAAACACAGCTTCACACTCACCGGGAATCTTCACGCTGCTAGCTTAGCGTCTGACGTCACCGGTTACCCTCAGCTGTGCAGTGTAGATGTATGGGAATCCTGCAGCCCTCCAACCATTCACTCTGCACTTAGTACTCTGTACGCAGAGTTTTCTCTGGCTCAAAAACTTTATCCTCCTTTTGATGTACGATTTAGATCCGTGCAGGTTTGACCAAGTCCTCAGTCCTTCTACGCGTTTCACCCCACTTAGACCGGGGCTTTCTCAAGATCTCAAAAGGAGGATAAAGTTTTTGAGCCCGAGAAACCTCTGCGTACAGAGTACTAAGTGCAGAGTGAACGGTAGGAGGGCTGCTGGAGAAAAGATTACTTGCGCAAGTACATCAGGATTCCCATACATCTACACTGCACAGCTGAGGGTAACCGGTGACGTCAGACGCTAAGCTAGCAGCGTGAAGATTCCCGGTGAGTGTGAAGCTGTGTTTGCAGAGACCTGCGGGTGAGAGCAGCAGGCAGAGGAGTGAACCAAGGCGGTAAGAGTGCCTTTGGGGACTGTGAATTTTAAAGTTTAAGGTAACAAATATACGGTGCAGCCTGTTTTGGCGAATTGCAGTTAAGCATCTCTAAAGATATTTTTTCCCTGGTCTCCGTTTGCTCTAAGGCTTGTGGATCCGATTAAGGACTGTGATCTGACTGTCTGAAAAGAATCTTTTGAATCTAAAAAGACTCAGAATAAATATAAATATATATCCATTGTCAGAGAAGCTGTTTACTAGCCGTTGCCAAACGCTAACTCCGTGAAAATTGGAGTCAACATTGGGACTTTCCATATATGCATATATTAATTGTGTTGAGTATATAGTTACATTGTTTTTAACATATTATTATAATTGAAACAAATCAGATAGGCCTTTTGTGTAGCCAATTTTATCAAGGGTTTTTATGAATGAGAGTATGATTGTGATGTGGAGTGACCTTATTTTTTGTGTATTAAAGAGCTTAAATATAGAATTTTAATTACAACGTTTGTGATCAATTACGAAGGATTGCAGAGTTATACATATAAATAATTCGACTAGTACCCGCTCATCAGGAGCAGTAATACCCACAGCTGTAAGCGCCTCTACATCTTGTTTTTAATTTATTTTCTATTTAAAACTGTCTAGGAAGGAGACGGTTACCGTAGAAAGGCTAGGTGGGTACAGCCTAGCGCATCACACACACCAATTTTTACTATATCCCACTTAACTGTTCACTAGTGACGAACGAAAACCTGTGATCTAGAAAAGTACAGAGTTTGAGTACCATAATGGGTAGTAACATGATAACTAAATGCATATATATTTCACTGAACAATGGCTATTTATGTCTACTTCTTAACTCGCAATGCTGCTACAGATATAAAATATGTGCACCCATGTATTAGTTGTTGTTGTTTTTGTTATTGCTTACTTATTGAAATGTTTATATATTGTTAGGATAATTCTCTATTATGTGGTCAAGCTGTGAATTATCTTTCTCCTCCCCCCATTGCCAGTGAAACTCACGTCATCTACAATGATAATAAAGATGACAATCTCTCGCCACTGGGCGCTGGGGGAGCTGATGATGTTCTGTGTACGCTTGTCTCAATGTACACACCCAACTCACGACAAATTCCCTTCCTATGGATGTTATTAGTACAAGTTGAAAGTCTTAGGAGAGGTCACCTGTTAGTGGGGGGAGACTTTAACCTAATATGGGATCCACCAGACAGACCGAAACTTGACATCCCAGTCCGTAGCCTTCCGTAAACTAATGTACCGGTACAATTTGTATGATGCTTGGAGATGCCTTTCTCCATCGGAAAGAGACTACACTTTTTTCTCCAGACCCAACAACTCATACTCACGCATTGATTATTTTTTATGTTACTCTTGGACCTTGGACAAATTCTATGCCCCGCGAATCAGGATCTGCCCATGGTCAGTTCACAATCTAGTCAGCATAGAATTCTCTCTGTTAAAAACCCCTGACAGGGTCCCCACTTGGAGACTCCCTGACCATTGCTTAACTGACACAGAAGTGCCAGTAGTTTCCTAGGTCATACAAGAATATATAACTCTAAACGATGCCGGCTCCATCAGCTTGGAGGTGGTCTGGACAGCCTTCAAGGCCTACCTCCGAGGATACTTTATAAATAAAGTAGGACATACTTGGAAAAAATACAAATATTCCTTGGCCAAACTATATGCGGAGCCCCGGATAACAGCAAAGGCAAATAAGACACCCTGATTCTGCAAAAGCCCATAAAATCTGAGCTATTCGGGATGAAATCTCAGAGAGAGAAAGCCTAAGAGTACAAGATGACCTGGCCGAATTTAAACAAATGTACTATTACAAGGGAAATAGAGCGGATAAGCTATTAGCAGCCAAGCTCCGAATAAGAACTCAACAAAACCGCTACTATTTGGACCACTACAGACGCAGTACATTCCCCCAGGGAGATTGGACAAGCATTTGCTGACTATTACACATCCTTATACAACCTAGACAAATCTACCCACATCCACCAGGCTAACAGTGCCACTATCCAACAATTTCTTGATAACCTTGATCTCCCCACTCTGAACGCTGACTCAAGAGAGGATCTTGATAGCCCCTTCAAGCTAGATGAAGTTAAAACGGCCATTGCAGCCTTGAAGGCCCATAAGGCCCCGGGACCAGATGGGTTTACCGCACAGTTCTATAAATTCTTTGCCCCTGAGATATCCCCATTTCTTCATAGGGTCTAAAACACTGTCACTGACCAGGGTACATTTTTGCAGGAGTTCCTTGAAGTAAACATACTTGCCATCCCTAAAGAAGGTAAGGACCCATTCCTGTGTGTAAGCTACAGACCGATTTCCCTCATTAATTTTGATGTGAAGATTAATAATAAAACATTGGCATCTAGGCTGGGAAAATATCTACTATCGGTCATACACTTATATCAGGTTGGCTTTGTTGTAGGCCGCCAGGGTACAGATAATACCCACTGTTTGTTAAAGATTTTCTCTGAAACAGCAGACATAGGGGAATATTTATCAAAGTGTCAACTGAAAATACGCTTAAATCCTGCATCGTATTTGTCGCGAGATTGATCCGCTGTAGTTATCAAAGCGTCAAGATCGTTAAATGTTAAAATGTGTGACAATATATACGCTCCCACAATCTTAATCCGACACAGATCGATGCTTGCGTCATTACAGATGTTTTGAATTCACATTTGACTCTATTTGACCCTTTTTTTTTTCAATTTATCAAACATTTAACAGGTACACTTGCGTCTATTTCGACACAGCGTACCTAGTTTTCAAACCACCACCCTTGAGGCCGCAGATGCCATAGAAATCAATGGGAGTCTTAAAACACAGAAAGCTTATGTTCGATGCTGCAAGAGAATGAAGTATATTACATAATAAATGTAAAATAGAAACTTTATTAAAATTGTATACCCTTTCTAAATCAAACAATATTATTGTTCCACATTTGGTGCACTAGTAGATATAGGGATAAAAATGAAAAATTCCTTACTACTTATGGATTATGTTACAACTTTGTATCTCATTACAAAGCAAGGAGACAATGGGGTCTATTTAACAAATGTCTGTCCGACATGATCCGATCAGCGGATCATGTCCGACAGACATCGCTGAATGCAGAGAGCAATATGCTCTCGGCATTCAGCATTCCACCAGCAGCTCTTGTGACCTGCTGGTGCAACGCCGCCCCCTGCAGATTCGCGGCCTAACGGCCGCTAGCAGCAAATATCAATCGACCCGATCGTATTCGGTCAGGTTGATTTCCTGCGATGTCTGTCCGCCTCCTCAGAACAGGCAGACAGGTAATGGAGCAGCGGTCTTTAGACCACTGCTTCATAACTTGTGTTTCTGGCAAGTCTGAAGGCTCGCCAGAAACACGGCCCTTCAAGCTCCATACGAAGCTTGATAAATGGACCCCTATATTATATCAGTGGATCAGCGGATCATGTCCGACAGACATCGCTGAATGTGGAGAGCAATATGCTCTCGGCATTCATCATTGCACCAGCAGCTCTTGTGAACTGCTGGTGCAACGCTGCCCCCTGCAGATACTATTTTCCTATGCAAATATTTACATTGATTTATATATATATATATATATATACAAGTATGTGCAAAGATATACTGTATTTTCTAGCATTAATAATCATTTATTAAAAAAAACATGAGATAAAAGCATATCATGACTTCTAAAAATACAAATACACATTAATTTATGTGATAGTATCATATAACAGATCTTTTTTGTATAGCAAATAAATATAAAAATAACTTTATATGAGATATTGTTTGTTCAGGTATAAATCTAGTTATTTCTTGGAAATTAACAGATGAAAAATAAAAGATTAGCTTTAGAGAAATGTGCTTGTTCAAGGACAGTAATGAAATGGTATAAATAAAGTTGGGAAAAACCTGAATAACCGCAACTTCGATGACTGTTAGTTAACAGTCCGATGCTCGTCGCGCCGTATTTGACGTGCTTGTTTTTTACTTTTTTTATAAATAAGGGCATTGTATGTGGAGCCGCGTCAGCGATGTCTGCATATTAACGCCGGCGAATGCACCGAGATTGACTCTTTGATAAATATCCCCCATGGGCTTTTCCCTTCTTACCCTCTCACTAGATGCAGAAAAAAACATTTGATAGGGTGGTTTGGAAGTATATGTTCAGAACTCTGATGGCCTTCAGAGTCCCTAGACGCATTTCTGCGGCAGTGGGAGCCCTCTACACAGCTTTAACGGCGGTTGTACATGGATTGGGCTTCTGCTCTCCAAGATCTCTATTAAGAATGGCACAAGACAGGGATGCCCTCTCTCCCCCTTCTCTTTGCAATGGCCATCGAGCTCCTTGCAACAGCCATAAGAAGCAACAGAGAAATACAAGGAATAGTACTACATGACACAAAACAAAACTGATGATCTTTCTTTCTTACTGACCCATTAGCATCACTACACCATTGATATCCCTCTTAGAGTTTTTTGGAACCATTTCATATTACAAATGGCTAGATTACGAGTCTTGCAGTACAGCTATACCGCTGAAAATTGGCCATTGCGCGTGGAATAGCCAGAAACGCATATTACGAGTCGCTGCTGTATAGCTGTACTGCAAGCATTTTAGCCTTTAACGCAACAACCATTCCAAACTCAAAAAAATTATGTTTCAGTGCGGGATTTTCATAGCGCCTGTATTACAGGTTGTGGGGTCTGGCTAAAATGCTTGGGTTACAGCCTATACCGACACGATCCATACCGCCACCTGAGAGCAGTAGTTATGGATTTTGTGTAACAAAAATGTTTCACAAAACTCAAAACTAAACTGTTACAAAGTACACTAACCCATAAACTACCTATTAATCCCTAAACCACCGCCTTCCTGCATTAAAAACACTATATTAAATGTATTAACCCCTTATCTGCCACCCACCCACATTGCAACTATTAAATAAACCTATTAACCCCTAATCTGCGGCCCCCCAACATCGCCAACACTAAATAAACCTATTAACCCCTAATCCGCCGCTCCCTGACTTCGCCAACACTAATAAAAGTTATTAAACCCTTAATCCGTCGCTGACACCTAAATAAACCTATTAGCCCCCCACATCGCCAACACTACTAAACTAAACCTATAAACCCCTAAACCTTACACCCCCCTAACTTTAAATTCAAATTACAAAATAACTATCTTTAAAAAAAATAAAAACTTACCTGTGAAATAAAAAAATAAGTTTAAAATATAAATTAACCTAACATAACTATTCTAATAAAATAAAATAAACTACCAATTAAAAAAAAACAACTAAAACTACGAAAAAAAAATAAAAAAAATCTAACATTAAAAAAAATAATTAACACTAAATTACGAAAAATAAAAAACTCTTAGATTACAAAAAATAAAAAACAAAATTATCAAAAATAAAAACAATTACACCTAATCTAATAGCCCTATAAAAATAAAAAAAGCCCTCCAAAATAAAAACACCCCCTAACCTACAATAAACTACCAATCATCCTTAAAATAGCCTTTTGTAGGGCATTGTCCTAGGTTAAACAGCTCTTTTACCTTAAAAAATGACTAAGTTCCCCCCTAAAAGTAAACCTCCCTGAACAACTAACCCCCAAAATAAAAAAACCTAACTCTAAAAAGTCCTAAAATACCCATTGCCCCTAAAGGGGCATTTGTATGGGCATTGCCCTTAAAAGGGCATTCAGCTCTTTTACAAATGCCCAAAGCCCTAATCTAAAAAAAAACACCCCAAAAAAATAAAAAATTAACACTAACCCCATAAAATCTACTCACAGTTCCTGAAGTCCAGACATCCATCTTCATCCAGGTGGCGGGAAGTCTTCATCCAGGCGGCGACACCTTCATACATCTCGGGGACGCCTTCTAACTTCATCCCGGTGGCACGGAGTGGAGCTATCCTGGAGGGGCATGCCATCCTGCGTGGAGCGTCCTCTTCATACGATCACCGCCGTACACTGAATTTGAATGCAAGGCACCCATTTTAAAATGGCGTACCCTGCATTCCTATTGGCTGATTTGATTCTTCAAATTCAAATCAGCCAATAGGATGAGAGCTTCTGAAATCCTATTGGCTGTTCAAAACAGCCAATAGGATGAAAGATACTAAAATCCTATTGGCTGATTTGAACAGACTTCTCTTCGCCTAGATGAAGATGGATGTCCGGACTTAAGGAACGGTTAGTAGATTTGATAGAGTTAGTGTTTTTTTTTTGGGGGGGGGGGTTGGGTAGGGGGGTTTACTTTTAGGGGCTATTGGTAGTTTATTGTAGGTTAGGGGGTGTGTTTTTTATTTTGGGGGGCTTTTTTTATTTTTATAGGGCTATTAGATTAGGTGTAATTGTTTTTATTATTGGTAATTTCGTTTATTATTTTTATAATCTTAGAGTTTTTTATTTTTCGTAATTTAGTGATTATTATTTTTTGTAATGTTAGATTTTTTAATTTTTTTGTAGTGTTAGGTGTTTTTAAATTTAGGTTTTTAATTGGTAGTTTATTTTATTTTAGTTATGTAAGGTTAATTTATCATTTAACCTTTGTTTTTTTTATTTTACAGGTAAGTTTATTTTTTAAAGATACCTATATTGTAATTTTAATTTAAAGTTAGGGGGGTGTTAGGTTTAGGGGTTATTAGTTTAATTTAGTGTTTTGCGATGTGGGGGGGCTGCGGTTTAGGGGTTAATACTTTATTATAGTGTTGGCGATGTGGGGGGTTGGCGGTTTAGGGGCTAATAGCTTTAATTAGGTGACGGGGCGGCGGATTAGGGGTTAATAACTTTTATTAGTGTCAGCAATGTTGGGGAGAGGTGCATTAGGGGTTAATAACTTTTATTAGTGTCGGCAATATCGGGGAGTGGCGGAATAGGGGTGTTTAGACTAGGTATTTATGTTAGGGTGTTAGGTTTAAACGTAATTTTCTTTTCCCCATAGACATCAATGGGGTTGCGTTACGGCAATATCCATTCCGCGATCACAGGTGTTAGTATTTTTTCTAACACTTTTTCCCCATTGATGTCTATGGGGGAAAGCGTGCACAGGCACGTAAACTCAGCCCTTGGCTTTTGTGCGGTATGAAGCTTAACGCACCATAACGCACAGCACAAGGAGGCTTTTCAGTAGCTCATAATGGCAGCACTATAGAGAGTGCAATAACGCCAATTTGTTGGCGTTATTTTCGCACCCTGTTTAGAGCAAAACTCATAATCAAGGTGATAGTTAATATCAGTAAAACAGAACCATATCCCATTAATGTTACAGCTGAGGAACAACAAACCATACAGAGACAATACTTGTTTACATGGTCCCTCAGGAGTTTACGACACCTAGGAGTCTGCCTCTCTCATAATAAATCAAATACAATCAGTGATAACTACAACCCATTACTTAGAGGTAAACCTGTTGCTCAGATCTAAAAGATATGATGAGATCTCTTGGATGGGAAGAGTGTCAGCAGTTAAAATGATGATCTTACCCAAGTTAACGTATCTCTTCAGATGCATTCCGATAGCAGTCCCATCAACTCTCCTCTATAAGTTTCAAGCGTTTTTAACTCCTACATATGGAAAAATTAAAAGCCTCGAGTTGTGGCGCACATACTGCAATGTCAGCTATAGAGGGGAGGCATAGGGCTACCGAATGTGAGATTATATCATGAGGCAGTTATGGTACCCCATGTGTCTGTGTGGGGCCCTAACATCCCCCTACAAGATGGAGGGAGCGAGAACAGGCCTCCTTACCGAGCTACCTTGAACAAGCACACCTTATATGGATACCCCCTCACTACACTAAACATTTTCCCATTTCTAATCACTTGGTTAGAAATTGCCAGATGACTTGGTTCAATCTTCGACACAGTTCTTCCATTGCCCCTCATCCCTCCCCCATCCATTCAATCACCGTTCTGCTTCATGGTCTTCCAAATGCACATACCAATACCTGGAAAGCAACTGAGTTATATCAACTCAGGGACTTCTATTCAGATAATACACTACTAGCTCATTCGGAACTACTGGGCTTGCGGGAAATACCCCCTAAACTCCAGTTTGACTAGTTACGTCTGAGAACTTTGATGAAATCATGGGGATTACTAGCTGACAACCTCCAAGATCTGACTCCCTGGGAAACTAGGTGGACAACTGACCTCCAACTATACAAGCCCCTATCGGCCCACTACAGGTGCCTCCTTGAGGACATAATACCGGACAAATCAAAATACATGGAAGCATGGGAGGCGGACATGAGTCGATTGTACACACCTAAGGAATGGACTAGAGCCATTAGCATGACTAAATCTGCAACACATTGTTTAACTATGTATGAGTTATATTTTAAGCTACTGACAAGGTGACACTTGGTGCCGACTAAACTACAGAACATTTTTCCTACCCATTCTCCAGATTGCTGGAAGGGATGCGGAGGACTGGGAACCCCACTACATATTTGGTAGTCTTGTCCTTGACCGTATTTGACAAATATCCAGAGGGTTTGTGCTCTCTTAGATCTCCCTGAAGTTGCACACCCTGACCTGGCGCTACTACACTTAGGACTGAAAAAACTTCCCATCCCTAAACAGTACTTATTAGTCCATGTCCTAACTGCAGCAAAGCTGTTAATAGCGCGCAACTGGAAAAAACCCACCCCCTAGATGGTAGGGAATAGCAGACTGTATCAACAATGTGAAAACCATGGAAGAATATGTGTTCCGACACAGACAGCAGCTGAACAGCTGAATGTATACTGCCTAGTATGGGAACCTTGGGAATGCCTACTGAGGCAGCACAGTTAGCCAACCATTAGCTAATCAAACCGGAAAAGTATAGAACTAGGAAACCTTACTAATACCTCCTCCCCAACCCCCCCCCCCCCCCAAGAGGTTAGACATCTAATACACATGTAGACTTAGCAAGTTGTAATAAGACAGTATTTCTATATCATTGCGTTAGAGGATGATGTACAGGATCTCTCTACATATTTCATTGATATGTCATTTTGTTTAAATATTATATAAGAAAAACTTTTATAAAATGAAAATTAAAATAACAAGAAAGACACTAAAAATGTAAGAAAATGGAAAGGACAATTAAGGCCTAGATAAGTGGAGACCTAATTTACACGTTAACTGCGCTCAAAGTAAAAAAATTAGCACAGCCGCAATTATGCGCATATTACAAATTGAAAGTAAAACAGCTAACGCAAGACGATGCACACTAACTTCAAGACTTTGGATATCGTGACTGCGTTAATTTCTTCTCCCCATAGACAAGGCCAGATTGGCCTACCAGGATATCAGGAGATTTCCTAGTGGGCTGCAGCAGGTGGGGCTGTAAAGCTACAACTTAAAGTGGTGATTAGTGGATGCAATAGGGTTGTAGGGTTACTATATAACAACAATCTAGCACATTTGTTTAATACAAAGTAATATAATATAATTCTGAAAAAAAATATTGTGGAAAGAAGTATCCCAGTAATCCCCTATGATATAAAATGGAGAGTGCACATTCTACTGACAACTGAACATAGGGCAAGTCTCCTAAGCTTCCAGGGCTGCTTTTTTATTCCCAGTCCGGCCCTGCCCATAGACTTCAATAGAGTGTGCTGTTCAAACAAAACCTAACCCGACATACATTAGACCAACTACACTAAACCCAAAGGTAGTTACGCATTTTTTACATTCCAATGTTCTTCACAAAAATAAATTTTTATTTTTTTATTTTTAAATATTTATTTCTATATATTTCTGATGATTATTTTTAAATATATATCTATACCTATATCTAATGAATATATACAGGTATAGATATGTATACAGATATATGTAGAAATATATATTTATAAACACAAAGAACATTTTCCTCTAAGAACATTGGACCGTGAGACTGCGCTATTAGTAATGCAAACCCCATTTAAAGACTATAGACATACAAGGTACGTCCCTGATCCTTAAGGACTGGATAAAAAAATCCAATTTACTTCTATTATTAAATTTTCTTGTTATCTTTTTTTGAAATGCAGGAAGGTCAGTTCAGGAGCGTGCATGTGTCTCTGCAGCACTATATGTCAGCAGTCTTGCAACAATGTTATACATTAGCAAGAGCAATAGATGTCAGCACTATTTCCTGTCATGTGGTGTCTCCAGACGTGCATGCTATCTATCTAGATATCTCTTCAACAAAGAATAACAAGAGGACGAAGACATTTTGATAATCAAAGTAAATTGTAAACCTTTTAAAACTGTATTCTCTATCTGAATTATTAAAGAAAATGTTTGGGTTTCATGTCCCTTTATATTTATTTGAATGGGAAGGGCTTCAATGTGTGTGTATATATATATATATATATATATATATGTATGTATGTATGTGTGTGTGTGTGTGTGTGTGTTTACATGTGTGTATATATATATATATATATATATATATATATAGTGGGGCAAAAAAGTATTTAGTCAGCCACCAATTGTGCAAGTTCTCCCACTTAAGAAGATGAGAGAGGCCTGTAATTTTCATCATAGGTATACCTCAACTATGAGAGACAAAATGTTGAAACAAATCCAGACAATCGCATTGTCTGATTTGGAAAGAATTTATTTGCAAATTATGGTGGAAAATAAGTATTTGGTCACCTACAAACAAGCAAGATTTCTGGCTCTCACAGACCTGTATCTTCTTCTTTAAGAGGCTCCTCTGTCCTCCACTTATTACCTGTATTAATGGCACCTGTTTGAACTTGTTATCAGTATAAAAAACACCTCTCCACAACCTCAAACAGTCACACTCCAAACTCCACTATGGTGAAGACCAAAGAGCTGTCGAAGGACACCAGAAACAAAATTGTAGACCTGCACCAGGCTGGGAAGACTGAATCTGCAATAGGCAAGCAGCTTGGTGTGAAGAAATCAACTGTGGGAGCAATAATTAGAAAATGGAAGACATACAAGACCACTGATAATCTCCCTCGATCTGAGGCTCCACGCAAGATCTCACCCCCTGGGGTCAAAATGATCACAAGAACGGTGAGCAAACATCCCAGAACCACACGGGGGACCTAGGGAATGACCTGCAGAGAGCTGGGACCAACGTAACAAAGGCTACCATCAGTAACACACTACGCCGCCAGGGACTCAGATCCTGCAGTGCCAGACGTGTCCCCCTGCTTAAGCGAGTACATGTCCGGGCCCGTCTGAAGTATGCTAGAGAGCATTTGGATGATCCAGAAGCGGATTGGGAGAATGTCATATGGTCAGATGAAACCAAAGTAGAACTGTTTGGTAGAAACACAACTCGTCGTGTTTGGAGGAGAGAGAATGTTGAGTTGCAACCAAAAAACATTATACCTACTGTGAAGCATGGGGGTGGCAACATCATGCTTTGGGGCTGTTTCTCTGCAAAGGGAACAGGACGACTGATTCGTGTACATGAAAGAATGAATGGGGCCATGTATCGTGATATTTTGAGTGCAAACCTCCTTCCATCATCAACGGCATTGAAGATGAAACGTAGCTGGGTCTTTCAGCATGACAATGGTCCCAAACACACCGCCCGGGCAACGAAGGAGTGGCTTCGTAAGAAGCATTTCAAGGTCCTGGAATGGCCTAGCCAGTCTCCAGATCTCAACCCCATAGAAAACCTTTGGAGGGAGTTGAAAGTCTGTGTTGCCCAGCGACAGCCCCAAAACATCACTGCTCTAGAGGAGATCTGCATGCAGGAATGGGCCAACATACCAGCAACAGTGTGTGACAACCTTGTGAAGACTTACAGAAAATGTTTGACCTCTGTCATTGCCAACAAAGGATATATAACAAAGTATTGAGATTAACTTTTGATATTAACCAAATACTTATTTTCCACCATAATTTGCAAATAAATTCTTTCCAAATCAGACAATGTGATTGTCTGGATTTGTTTCCACATTTTGTCTCTCATAGTTGAGGTATACCTATGATGAAAATTACAGGCCTCTCTCTTCTTCTTAAGTGGGAGAACTTGCACAATTGGTGGCTGACTAAATACTTTTTGCTCCACTGTATATATATATACATACACATATTTAGACATAAATATACATTATAGCCCTTTCTAGTCAAACACCTTGTCATATACCATATACCTTTTAACCCATATAAAAAAAAATGTATTAATATTTATATTAAATATTTTTTTATCAGAAAGTGTATATATAAGTGTAATATTTTTGTATTTATATTGTGCTTGGTGCAAAATAATTTTAACCCTTACACTTTACGCCAGGTCTTCAGGTGCGCTAATCCATGGAGCACAAATTTTGTTTGAGCTTGAGTGCCCATTTTTGAGCCTACCCAAGTTTACTCTTTAAACCGATACTGAAACAAATGGAAAGTTTATATTTGTTTTCAACCAAACAACAAAGATAAATTACTGACTATTTAATAAGGGCTACTCTTATAGGTTCTATAGATGAACAGGGAATTGCATCTACAAGCATGAAACCAATTTTAATTTGTAAGTTGTCATTTTAGTCAGGACAGGAACATTCATTAAATAATAAAATAAATGCCACATATTAATAAATACCCTATATTAAAGGGACAGTCTAGTCAAAAATAAACTTACATGATTCCAATAGGGAATGCGTTGAACTGCCTCTTATCTCAGTGAACTAAGCCGTTGAACTGCCTCTTATCTCAGTGCATTTTGACCGTTTTTCACAGTTAGACACTGCTAGTTCATGTGTGTCATATAGATAACATTGTGCTCACTTCCGTGGAGTTATTTAAGAATCAGCATTGATTGGCTAAACTACATGTCTGTCAAAAGAACTGAGATAAGGGGTCAGTCTGCAGAGGCTTAGAAACAAAGTAATCACAGAGATAAAAAGTGTATTAATATCACAGTGTTGGTTATGCAAAACCGGGGAATGGGTAATAAAGGGATTATTTATCTTTTTAAACAATAAACATTGCTCAAAATATATTCACAATAAAATGTGTAATTATAAATAACAATTTAATGGGACATGAAACCCCACATTTTTCTTTCATGCTTCAGATAGATCATGCAATTTCAATCAACTTTACAATTTACTTATATTATCAAATGAGCTTTATTCTCTTAGTATCCTTTGTTGAAGGAGCAGCAGTGCACTTCTGGGAGGTAGTTGAAAACTTTGGATGAGCCAATGACAGAAGGCATATATGTTGGGCCACCAATCACCAGGTAACTCTGGGTAAAGCATTTCTGCTCCTGGGCCTATCTAGGTATGCTTTTCACCAATGGATACCAATTGAAAGAAGCAAATTAGATAACAGAAGTTACATGTAAAGTTAATTAAAATTGCAATCATGAAAGAAAAATGATGGGTTTCATATGCCCCCCCCCTGGATTTTCCTCCCCCCCTGAAGTACAGACTGCAGAAAAAAAGACAACTGAATGTCCCGTGGTTTTTGTGTGTGACATATTGATGCATGCATTAAAAATGACATTTAAATGGTTGTTATAACACTCTGAATTAATTATTAACAAAGGATACCAAGAGATTGGAACAAATTACATAATAGAAGTAAATTGGAAAGTTGTTAAATTGTATTCAATGGCCTCTAGTTAGCAAACAGACTTTCTTGCATTCGACGGCACCAATACGCTCGCCTAAGATCGCCTAACATCGCTGCCGCGGACCTGAATACGTTTGCCAAAATTATCAAGAAAGCTGTCAAAAAGCCGCGATGAGCAGCGCACTGTTGTTAACAAACAGTCATCGATCTCGCTGCTCATCGGCTTATTCGCAGCTTTCTTGGTACCCTGTCACTAAGCACCCACACTATACTGTTTTATCCCCTATACCGCCGCTCCTGGAGCCCACCGCACCTAAATAAAGTTATTAAACCCTAAACCGCCGCTCCCGGAGCCCACCGCAACTCTAATAAAGTGTTTAACCCCTAAACCGCCACTCCCGGAGCCCACCGCCACCTACATTATATGTATTAACCCCTAAACCGCCGCTCCCGGACCCCGCCGCAACTAAATAAAATATTTTACCCCTAAACCTCCGCTCACGGACCCCGCCGCCACCTACATTATATGTATTAACCCCTAAACCGCCGCTCACGGACCCCACCGCCACCTACATTAAATTTATTAACTCCCAATCTGACCCCCTACACCGCCGCCACCTACATTAAATTTATTAACCCCTAATCTGACCCCCCTTACACCGCCGCCACCTACATTAAATTTATTAACCCCTAATTTCCCGCCCCCAACGTCGCCGCCACTATATTAAATGTATTAACCCCTAAACCTAAGTCTAACCCTAACCCTAACACCCACTAATTTAAATATAATTTAAATTAATCTAAATAAATTATTCCTATTTAAAACTAAATACCTATAAAATAAACCCTAAGATAGCTACAATATAACTAATAGTTACATTGTAGCTAGCTTAGGTTTTATTTTTATTTTACAGGCAACTTTGTATTTATTTTAACTAGGTACAATAGTTATTAAATAGTTATTAACTATTTAATAACTACCTAGTTAAAATAAAGACAAATATACCTGTAAAATAAAACCTAACCTAAGTTGCAATTACACCTAACACTACACTACAATTTAATTAAAGGGACACTGTACCCAAAAATTTAATTTCGTGATTCAGATTGAGCATGAAATTTTATGCAAATTTCGAATTTACTCCTATTATCAAATTTTCTTCATTCTCTTGGTATCTTTATTTGAAATGCAAGAATGTAAGTTTAGATGCTGGCCCATTTTTGGTGAACAACCTGGGTTGTCCTTGCTGATTGGTGGATAAATTCATCCACTAATAAAAAAGTGCTGTCCAGAGTACTGAAACAAAAAAAAAGCTTAGATGCCTTCTTTTTAAAAAAATGATAGCAAGAGAACGAAGAAAAATTGATAATAGGAGTAAATTAGAAAGTTGCTTCAAATTGCATGCTCTTTCTGAATTACAAATGAACAAATTTGGGTTCAGTGTCCCTTTAATTACCTAAATTAACTACAATTAATTACAATTAAATTAAATAAACTAAAGTACGAAAAAAATAAATTACAGAAAATAATACAATAATTTCAAGAATTTTAAACTAATTACACCTAATCTAATCCCCCTAATAAAATAAAAAAGCCCCTTAAAATAATAAAAAGCCCTACCCTATACTAAATTACAAATAGCCCTTAAAAGGGCTTTTTGCGGGGCATTGCCCCAAAGTAATCAGCTCTTTTACCTGTAAAAAAAATACAATACCCCCCCAACATTACAACCCACCACCCTCACACCCAACCCTACTCTAAAACCCACCCAATCCCCCCTTAATAAAACCTAACACTACCCCCCTGAAGATCACCCTACCTTGAGACGTCTTCACCCAACCGGGCCTAAGTTCTCAACGAAGCCGGGCAAAGTCCTCATCCAACCGGGCAGAAGAGGTCCTCCAGACGGGCAGAAGTCTTCATCCAGGCGGCATCTTCTATCTTCATCCATCCGACAAGGAGTGGCTCCATCTTGAAGACATCCGATGCGGAGCATCCATCCAGACCGACGTCTACCCGACTAATGAATATTCCTTTAAATGACGTCATCCAAGATGGCGTCCCTTGAATTCTGATTGGCTGATAGAATTCTATCAGCCAATCGGAATTAAGGTAGGAAAAATCCTATTGGCGGATGCAATCAGCCAATAGGATTGAGCTTGCATTCTATTGGCTGTTCCAATCAGCCAATAGAATGCGAGCTCAATCCTATTGGCTGATTGCATCAGCCAATAGGATTGAACTTCAATCCTATTGGCTGATTGCATTAGCCAATAAGATTTTTCCTACCTTAATTCCGATTGGCCAATCGGAATTCAAGAGACGCCATCTTGGATGACGTCATTTAAAGGAACCGTCATTCATTAGGTAGTCGTCGGTCTGGATGGATGCTCTGCGTTGGATGTCTTCAAGATGGACCGCTCCTCGTTGGATGGATGAAGATAGAAGATGCCATCTGGATGAAGACTTCTGCCCGTCTGGAGGACCTCTTCTGCCCGGTTGGATGAAGACTTTGCCCGGCTTCATTGAGCACTTAGGCCCGGTTGGGTGAAGACGTCTCAAGGTAGGATGATCTTCAAGGGGTTAATGTAAGGTTTTAATAAGGGGGATTGGGTGGGTTTTAGAGTAGGGTTGGGTGTGTGGGTGGTGGGTTGTAATGTTGGGGGGGGATTGTTATTTTTTTTACAGGTAATAGAACTGATTACTTTGGGGCAATGCTCCGCAAAAGCCCTTTTAAGGGCTATTTGTAATTTAGTATAGGGTAGGGATTTTTATTATTTTGGGGGCTTATATATTTTATTAGGGGGATTAGATTAGGTGTAATTAGTTTTAAAAACTTGTAATTATTTTATTATTTTCTGTAATTTAGTGTGTTTTTTGTACTTTAGTTAATTTTATTTAATTGTAATTAATTGTATTTAATTAATTTAATTATAGTGTAGTGTTAGGTGTAATTGTAACTTAGGTTAGGATTTATTTTATAGGTAAATTTGTATTTATTTTAGCTAGGTAGTTATTAAATAGTTATTAACTATTTAATAACTATTGTACCTAGTTAAAATATTAGTTATATTGTAGCTAGCTTAGGGTTTATTTTATAGGTAAGTATTTAGTTTTAAATAGAAATTATTTAGTTGATGATAGGAATTTTTATTTAGATTTATTTAAATTATATTTAAGTTAGGGGGTGTTAGGGTTAGACTTAGATTTAGGGGTTAATATGTTTATTATAGTGGCGGCGGTGTAGGGGGGCAGATTAGGGGTTAATAAATATAATGTAGGTGGCGGTGGGCTCCGTGAGCGGCGGTTTAGGGGTTAATACATTTATTAGAGTTGCGGCGGGGTCCGGGAGTGGCGGTTTAGGGGTTAAACACTTTAATAGAGTTGCGGTGGGCTCCGGGAGTGGTGGTTTAGGGGTTAAACACTTTATTTAGTTGTGGCGGGCTCAGGGAGCAGCAGTTTAGGGGTTAAACAATTTATTTAGTTGCGGCGGGGTCCTGGATCAGCAGGATAGGGGTTAATAACTTTATGTAGGTGGTGGCGGTATAGGGGTGGCAGATTAGGGGTTAATAGGTATAATGTAGGTGGTGGTGGGCTCCGTGAGCGGCGGTTTAGGGGTTAATACATTTATTAGAGTTGCGGTGGGCTCCGGGAGCGGCGGTTTATGGGTTAAACACTTTATTTAGTTGTGGCGGGCTCAGGGAGCAGCAGTTTAGGGGTTAATAAGTATAATGTAGGTGGCGGAGGTGTAGGGGGGCAGATTAGGGGTTAATATGTATAATGTAGGTGGTGGCGGTGTAGGGGGCAGATTAGGGGTTAATATGTATAATGTAGGTGGCGGCGGTGTAGGGGGGGGCAGATTAGGGGTGTTTAGACTCGGGGTACATGTTAGCGTGTTAGGTGTAGACATTCCCATAGAAATCAATGGGATATCGGGCAGCAGCGAACATGAGCTTTCGCCGCTTTCAGACTCCCATTGATTTCTATTGCGGCGGATTGAAAACCAGGTACGCTGGGCCGGAATAGTGGCGAACTACCTGGTAGTTTTTTGATAACTTCCAAAAGTAGTCAGATTGTGCCGAACTTGCGCTCGGAACATCTGTAGTGACATAAGCATCGATCTGTGTCGGACTGAGTCCGCCGGATCGTATGTAATGTCGCTAAATTCTACTTTTGCCGGTCTGTAGGGTTTGATAACTACGGCGAATCAGGCTCAACACAAATACGCTGCGGAATTCCATCGTATTTGCGGTTGACAGCTTGATAAATAGAGGCCTTTATCTGAAACATGAATGAAAATGTTGGGGTTTCATGTTCGCTTAATGACTATATACCTATTATATATTTTATTTATTGTTTTTTTTTCTCTTTTTCATCTTTGCTCTGCTTCTTTTTCCTCCTCCTTCCCTTTATTTCTACTTATTTATTCTTTCTCTTATCTTCTTCTTATTTAACTTTCTTTTACTGCCTTCTTTATTCTGCCGTTTTCTTCTCCTTTCTCTTCTTCAATTTTGTCTTCTTCCCTCTACTTATATATTCTCCTCCTTCTTCTTCCTTTAACATTGTTCTTTTTCTCCTTTCCATTTCCTTCTGATTCTTTATTCTCCTGCTTCTTCTGTGTACTCCTCTTCTCCGCTCTTGTTCTCCTTATTCTTATTTCTTCTCCTCCTTCATTGTACATCAGTCTTCTTCTTCTACACTCTTTATTTTCTTCTCATTCTATTTCCTTCTACCTCCTTCTTCATCCTTATTTTTATTATTATTATCGGTTATTTGTAGAGCGCCAACAGATTCCACAGCGATATATCCTTCTTCATCCTTCTACATCCTTCTTTATCCTTCTACCTCCTTCTTCGTCCTTCTACCTCCTTCTTCATCCTTCTACCTCCTTCATCCTTTTTCATCCTTCTTCATCCTTTTACCTCCTTCTTCATCCTTATTTTTATTATTATTATTATTATCGGTTATTTGTAGAGCGCCAACAGATTCCACAGCGCTATATCCTTCTACATCCTTCTACCTCCTTCTTCATCCTTCTACATCCTTCTTCATCTTTTTTATCCTTCTACCTCCTTCTTTATCATTATACCTCCTTCTTTATCCTTTTACCTCCTTCTTTATCCTTCTACCTCCTTCATCCTTTTTCATCCTTTTTTCTCCTTTGTCATCCTTCTACCTCCTTCTTCATCCTTCTACCTCCTTCTTCATCCTTCTACATTCTTCCTTCATCCTTCTACCTCCTTCTTCATCCTTCTACCTTCTTCTTCATCCTTCTACCTCCTTCTTCATCCTTCTACATTGTTCGTTTGTTCTATCTTTTCCTTTTTCTTTGTACTTTTTCCCCCTCTTTCTTCTTCCTTCTACATTATTCTTTGTTTCCCTGTCTTCTTCTTTCTCATCCTCCTCCTACTTACGTCTTTTTTCTTGTTCACATTCCTTCTACTTCCATTTTTTCTTCTTTACACCTTTTTTTCATTCTCCTCCTTCTTTTTTACTCTCCTTTAATGTTCTTTTTCCCCTTATTCCTTCTAATACATTCTTGTTCTTTGCGATCTTTCTACCCCTTCTTCCTTCTTCACTTTTTTTTTCAACTTCCACAACCTTCTTCCTTCTCCTCCTTTCTGTGTTTTTCCTGTTACTTTCATCAATATCCATCTTCATCTTTATTCCATCTTCGTCCCTTTCCTACTTCTAACCTCTTTCTTCCTCATTCTTCTCCTTTGAGTGCATGATGAAGTAACCTCAGGAGTGTGCATGTACCTCAAGCACCATATAGCAGAAGTGTTTGTAATAATCTTTGTAACAATGTTTTATATATAGTGCTCAAGACTTTTGCACACTTCTGAGCCTATCAAAGTATGCTTTTATGTAAAGGAGCTAAGCTTCAACAATGGATACTAAATGTAAGAGGCTATTTTGATAACAGAAGTAAATTTGATGTCATGAAATTTTAATTGTGATTCCCATGTTCCTTAAAATGCTCTGGGAAATGTATTTGAGATAAGTAATTTGATTTAAGATGGAGGTGGTTTGGAAATCATTTATGGTGTATTGCTCTTAAGAGTAGGATTTCTTGCAATTTGAAGGGTTGGGACAGTGGTTGTTACATTTATTTTTTTGTCAGGGTGTGTTAGCTCAGTGCATTATATCCAGGGCCGGCTAAACCATGGGGCCAAGTGGGTCCAATGGACTCAGACAGCACATCAGTGACTGAGTCAATCACTGTCAGACCCAGACGTCTCCTGTCCTTTGTCATTGTGGGGGAAGTCACATCTCCAAGCAGCACAATCTCATCATGCACAAAGACAAAGAAGCAGTCAGGGGTAACACTTAAGGTGGGACAAGTGCATCTCTTCCCTGACTTCCTTCCATAACCATTGGTTGCATACAGGTAGGCAGGCTTAGTAAGGTCAGCAACCAGGCTATTAGGTTGATACGCTATTCATTAATGTTAATACTCAGGGGGGGCATCATTTCATTTCATTGGACCCAGGCAGCACAATATCTTGAGCCGGCCCTGAGAATATCAGTGCTTTATGACAGGCATATGTCGTTGTACAATGGCTTTTAGTTGTCACTGTCAGAAATTGCTCTACATTAGCACCACAGCCTTCTGTATATAATAGCAAGAGTAATAGCAATTTTTATAGCTCTACTATTTGGGATTTGCTGCAGTGTTTTGAAACACTTGGCTTTTGTGTGGATTAAGTGGGGTGGCTGACCCGTGGCTATTGATAGTAGCATTGCTGTCTATGTGCTACGGCTTTGTTGCTATCAATAGTAGGTCGCATATGAATTTGACCCCTACTATACACACACGAATGCAGCACTTTATCTAATCAAATTCTTTCTCTGCAACGTGTTAAGGTTTGTATTTTAAACTAACAAATATAAAACAACTAAAAAGGGAATGTGGACTATCACATGCTGTTAGCTATGTGTATAACAGTTAAGAACTATATGTATTGAAAGGCATATAAAACCAAACATTCCATTATTAAAAAGTTTCCAATTTAGTTCTATTATCAAATTTGCCTTTGTTCCCATGGTATTCTTTGTTGAACAGATACCTATGATACCTATGATGGTGTCTGGAGCACTACATGGTAGGAAATAGTGCTGACATGGATACAATTATTGCAAAACTGCTGCCATATAGTGCTCTAGACATGAGCGCAATCCTGAGCTTTATATCCCTGCTTTTCAACAAAACATATAAAGAGAACAAAAAAAATAATTGAAGCTAAAATTGCATAATCTGTCAAAACATGCAGAGAAAGAATCTGAATCTCTACACGACAGGAAATAGTTCTGCCATCTAGTGCTCTAGCTAATGTATAGCATTGTTGCAAAACTGCTGCCATCTAGTGCTCTAGCTAATGTATAGCATTGTTGCAAAACTGCTGCCATCTAGTGCTCTAGCTAATGTATAGCATTGTTGCAAAACGGCTGTCATCTAGTGCTCTAGCTAATGTATTGTTGCAAAACTGCTGCCATCTAGTGCTCTAGCTAATGTATAGCATTGTTGCAAAACTGCTGCCATCTAGTGCTCTAGCTAATGTATTGTTGCAAAACTGCTGCCATCTAGTGCTCTAGCTAATGTATAGCATTGTTGCAAAACTGCTGCCATCTAGTGCTCTAGCTAATGTATAGCATTGTTGCAAAACTGCTGC